>NC_080045.1:44817103-44920526 GCF_012489685.1 Lotus japonicus | reverse complement strand
ACCATGTGTTCAAATTGAAGAAAATCACTCTACGTCTGAAGCAAGCTCCCAGAGCATGGTATGAGAGACTTAGCTCATTCCTTCTGGAGAATGAGTTTGTAAGGGGTAAAGTAGATACAACTCTCTTTTGCAAGACTTATAAAGATGATATCTTAATTGTGCAAATTTATGTTGATGATATTATATTTGGTTCTGCTAATCAATCTCTATGCAAAGAATTTTCTGAGATGATGCAGGCTGAATTTGAGATGAGTATGATGGGAGAATTAAAGTACTTTCTGGGAATACAAGTTGATCAAACACCAGAAGGAACATATATCCATCAGAGCAAGTACACTAAAGAACTTCTGAAGAAGTTCAATATGCTGGAATCTACAGTGGCCAAGACTCCAATGCATCCAACATGCATTCTGGAAAAAAGAAGATATAAGTGGTAAAGTATGTCAGAAGCTCTATCGTGGCATGATAGGTTCACTTCTGTACTTAACTGCATCTAGGCCAGACATATTATTTAGTGTTCATTTATGTGCTCGTTTCCAATCAGATCCAAGGGAAACCCACTTAACTGCTGTTAAGAGGATCCTAAGGTATCTGAAAGGCACCACTAACCTTGGCTTGATGTATAAGAAAACATCAGAGTATAAGCTTTCAGGTTATTGTGATGCTGATTATGCTGGAGATAGAACAGAGAGAAAAAGTACTTCTGGAAATTGTCAATTTCTGGGAAGCAATCTAGTCTCATGGGCAAGCAAGAGGCAATCAACCATTGCTCTATCAACTGCAGAGGCAGAATATATCTCAGCAGCAATATGCAGCACTCAGATGCTCTGGATGAAACATCAGCTGGAGGATTATCAGATCCTTGAGAGCAATATCCCAATCTATTGTGATAACACTGCTGCAATTTCGTTGAGCAAGAATCCTATCTTGCATTCAAGGGCAAAGCACATTGAGGTAAAGTAATACTTCATTAGAGATTATGTGCAGAAGGGCGTACTTCTTCTGAAGTTTGTTGATACTGACCATCAATGGGCAGATATCTTTACAAAGCCCTTAGCTGAAGATAGATTTAATTTTATTCTGAAAAATCTAAACATGGACTTTTGTCCAGAGTGAAGATAGATCAGAACCTCTGACTATGATACTTCTTGATCAGAAGATGTCTAGTCCAGAAGGTAACTCAATCAGAGTGTGTGTGCCCACTGGTACTGACTCTGAAGCTGAGACAACAACACGTGCGTCAGAATTTCTGATGCATAGTTCCTTGTGCCCGTGTGACAGTCTGTTGTGATTGCGTGTAGATATGCTTATCTCCTGTGTGTGATTGTGTATTTTACTGTTACTGTCTATCTTTAATTTTCAACCGTTGATCTTAAAGTGCTCTTTGAATCAACAACGGTTATTTGATAAAACCCACTATACACACACGTTCTCTCTCACTTCCGGTTTTCACTCTCGCACTCCCTGCTTTTCAAAACCGCCTCCTTCGTGATTTCTCTCTCGATCTCTCTTCATCCTTCAAACTTCATCTTCTACCTCAAACCTTCAACCTCTTCAAAATGGTGAGACAAACCAGAAGATCTACTGCAGATGCACCTCAGTTCCCTCACATGGTAGTCGGGTTGGCAACGGGTCAACGGGGCTCTGAGAACCCAGCACAAGAACAAGCTCAAGCTCAAGAGGAGATTGTTCCTATTGCAGAACGGGGCTGTGCCGTTCACTGTGTATTTCCTCCTGAGGAACTCCAAGTCCTGGCAGAATGGAGATTCAACCTCGACAACTTGGCTGCAAATGGGTTTGATCTCCGTCCTGAAGTCCAAGCTCAAGGTTGGGGAAACTACTTCAATCGACTTCGAGGACCGGTGTATGAGAAGCTAGTAAAGGAATTCTGGAAGCACGCTGATTGTGATGACACTCAGGTGGTCTCTTACATACTGGGTAGGAAGATCATCATCACGGAGAAGTCATTCGTGAATCTGCTAGGTGCAGAAACTGCTCATGGGTATCGGTTCTCACTGACGGAATCGAAGCTGAAACCCAGAACCAAGGACATCGTCAACAAGGCCCTGTACACCACCTTCAAACCGGGCAAGACGAGCTACAAAGTGATGGACCTTCAACCCAAACTCAGGGTCTGGCACAAGATCCTGCTCAACTGCATCAATCAACGACCAAAGGGCAGTTCTCCAGACTACATCAACTTCAATCAGAAGGCGATGCTGTTCTTCATTCAAGACAAGGAGAAGATCTGCCTTCCCTACTTCCTGTTCTCCTATTTGAAGGAATGCATCCGGAAGTCTCGCACCACCTCCTCCATCAAGTCAGCCATCAAATATATCCCTTTTGGGAGGCTGATCTCAGACTTTCTCATTGAAAGCAACTTGGTGCAAGATTTGATCAATGCTGGTTGCACAGAGGATTTGAGCACAATTGTTAGCGATGTCTTCACTGCCAACTCTCTGAAGAAGATGGGTTTGGTCCAGAAGAAGATTGCTCCTGCTCATGAGGACACATCTTCTGAGATCAGAGGAAGAAGAATGCCTCTGAATGACTACCCTCTGTGGACTCAAGCAGACCATCCTGAAGCCATCAGATGCTATGTTGAAGACCTCAGGGCTCAAGGATTCGAGATTGACCTTGATGATTTCGTCAGCAGACTTCCACCAGCTCCAGAGTTTCCTTCTCCTCCCAAGAAGAAAACCAAGAGGAAGATGGTTCTGGACGAATCCTCAGAGGAATCTGATGTCCCTCTGGTCAAGAAGGCGAAGAGCAAGCCTGATGATGATGATGGTGATGATAGTGAGGATGGTCCTCCAAAGAAGAAGCAGAAGAAAGTCAGAATTGTGGTGAAGCCTACTCGGGTGGAACCAGCTGCTGCAGAGGTCAGAAGGACTGAACCTCCTGCCAGAGTGACTCGATCATCAGCACATACAAGTAAGCCTGCACTTACCTCTGATGATGATTTGAATTTATTTGATGCACTCCCAATTTCTGCCTTACTCCAACACTCTTCAAATCCCCTCACTCCTATTCATGAATCCCAGCCAGCCGCACAAACCATCTCTCCACCACATTCCCCAAGATCTTCATTCTTTCAACCTTCTCCTACTGAAGCACCACTCTGGAATTTGCTTCAGAACCAACCCTCTAGGTCAGAAGATCCAACCTCTCTCCTTACCATTCCATACGACCCATTAACTTCTGAACCCATCATCCCCAACCAACCAGAACCCAAACCAACAGAACCACAACCCAGAACGTCTGATCACTCTGCTCCCAGAGCATCAGCACGTCCTGCTGTCAGAACCACGGATACAGACTCTTCATCAGCCTTCACACCTGTATCCTTCCCCATCAATGTCATTGACTCTCCTCCCTCCAATACCTCTGAATCACTTAGAAAATTCATGGAGGTTAGGAAAGAGAAGGTATCTGCCTTGGAAGAATATTACCTTACCTGTCCAAGCCCTAGGCAATATCCTGGCCCTAGACCTGAACGTCTAGTTGACCCAGATGAACCTATCTTGGCCAATCCTATCCAAGAGGCAGACCCCTTTGTCCAAGAGCCAATTCAACCAGACCCTGAACCTGAACAATCAGTATCTAACCAATCCTCGGTTAGATCACCTCACCCTCTGGTTGAAACTTCAGACCCTCACCGTGGAACCTCTGAACCCAATGCTCCCATAATTAACATTGGTTCTCCACAAGGTGCCTCTGAAGCTCATAGCAGCAATCACCCAGCCTCTCCTGCACCCAACCTCTCCATCATTCCCTATACTCACCTTCAACCCACATCTCTCTCTGAGTGCATCAATATTTTCAATCATGAAGCCTCCTTGAGGCTCCGCAATGTGCACGGTCAGACTGACCTCAGTGAGAATGCTGAAAATGTGGCTGATGAGTGGAACAATTTGAGCACTTGGCTGGTGGCTCAGTTTCCCGTTATGCTGCAGCTCCTGCATGCAGAGGGAAGTCAGAGCATTGAGGCTGCAAAGCAAAGGTTTGCTAGGAGGGTGGCTCTTCATGAACTCGAACAGAGAACCAAGCTTCTTGAAGCCATTGAAGAAGCCAAGAGACAGAAAGAACAAGAAGAAGAAGCTGCCCGTCAAGCAGCAGCTCAGGCTGAACAAGCCAGACTTGAGGCAGAACGTCTTGAAGCTGAGGCTGAGGCAGAGCGACTTGCACCAGTTCTGTTTACTCCTGCTGCTTCTGCTTCTATTCCAGAACCTCAAGCTGCTCAGAACGTTCCTTCCAGCTCTACTCCGACAAGCTCATCCAGACTCGACATCATGGAACAACGTCTTGACACTCATGAATCCATGCTGATTGAGATGAAGCACATGATGATGGAACTTCTGCGCCGTACTGACAAATCTTAGTTTTTTAGGATCTCTTCTTTTTCTTCCTTTTCCTTTTTTATTTAACGTTGTTTTATTTAAACTCTGCTTATTTACTTACTTTAATTTGTTCATTTGTGATTCTATATGCATATATCTATATATATTTGTGTCACATATGTTTGCAAAACCTGTTTTATTCATAATTGTTCTATGTTTACATCATAATTCTTTCCATCATACATTATTCCCTATATCTAGAATGGAGGATCCTTCCTCATTCTTCTGCATTCTTGGCGCTGCTCCACTCTTTCCTTCTCCAGACGATCCAATGCATACTCTATGTTGCCAAGTTTGATGCTCAGATCATCTTTTTCTAGACTATCTTCTGTCGTCTTGAGTCTCTTTTCCACAGTCTCCTTCTCTTCCAGCAGATTCAGCTCCCGCTGGCAAAGCTCCTGAATCTCTTCCACGAAGCAGAGGAACTCCTTCAGATCTTTCTCCATCTCTGGACCAAGATCTTCTTCAAGCAGTGTCTTCGTCAGCTCTTGTATGGTCTTTGTACCATCGGGATGCCTAATATTGAGGAACATATCTTCCTCAAACGCCTTCCTTCTGAGCTCTTCTAATGCCATTCTGTATGATGCCATTTTTTTTTTTTTTCTGAATATTATTCGAGGTGTGAAGCTTACCTTTCTCTCCAACGTTTTTATAGGCTTCACTTTCTCTCTGAAAGTTAATGCTCTTACAGTTTCTCGAGGTTAAGTACTTGGTAACTGACCCTTCTATTTCCTCACTTGACCGGTGGTAAACGTTCATCCCTTGCATTAACTCTTCTATTTATTATCGCCTCACTCTGATTCTTACATCGTCTTCATTTTCTTTCAACTTAGACCTTCTCTAAGGGGGAAGTATCTTGTACTTCAAGCTAAGTTTTTCACACCCCAAGCTTTTTGCTTATGACAAAAAGGGGGAGTAAACCCAGTTTTTGATGTGTAAGATGTGTTAGTGTGACTTATTTTTCCTTTGGAGATTTTAAGAGTTCCACCTTCATGACCATAGATGTGTCACTGGGCAAATACAAGGAATACATTTCACTTCTTCTGAAGTGATTCTAAGTTGACTCTGATACCCAAGACTCTGATACCTTGTCCATGACTCTGATCACTTATGCGCTCTGATTATTCGTTTTTCATCTATGTCATAAGCTTTTCACTCTGAACTCTTATATGATTTAGCTCAGAATCTAGACTTTACTAACGTTTTCATCAAGTATTAGATTCAGGGGGAGCTAAGCTCAGAATCAAGCAGTGACTTGAATTCAAAATGAGCAAGATAAACTATTCACATCAGGATAAGTCTTATTCTATATCTCTAAACTCTGAGTGAATTCAGTTTAATGTTTAAGAATTGTTCATCAAAAATCTTAGTTTTGTCATCATCAAAAAGGGGGAGATTGTAAGATCAAGTTTTGATCTAGTAGTACAACTCTATGTTTTGATGATTACAAGTTAACCTTTTGATATGAACAATTGTGGTACTCTAACGTGTTTTTCTGAGTGTGCTATTTACAGGCTCTGACCCTGACTCAATTTCACACAAATCAGAAGCACTGTGTATAAAGGGTAACCCAAGCAACGCTTTCGCATTCACCATGTTCAGTATGAACAGTGGAAAAGCTTCAGAAGATCTGAAGCTATACAAACTCTGATGAGGACTCAGTCGCTAGAAGCTCTGATGATCCAGAAGTTCTGACAACCAAGAAACACTGAAGGTTCAGATGTTCCGATGGTGTAGAAGACTCTGAAGATCCAGAAGCTGAATAGTGGAAACTCTGAAGTCCAGAAGCAAGAAACTCTGAAGGCCATGTTCTTCCCTCTGAGTTCAGAATCAGAAGATACAATGGTCAGAGGATCTGTGCTATCCCTCTGACTCTGATCAACCGGCTTCACAAGTTCCAATACGAAGCATTCCTCTGATCAGAAGTCTCCTAGGTTAAAAGGTCAAGTCGCTATCCAAGTACAAAAGCAAGTGTACCTTCCTGACGACCTACCTAACGTTCTCAGCCACAGCAGAAGCTGGATTTTCCAGAACTGCCCTCCAACGGTAGCATTTCCCATGCAACGCTCAACCCTAATCCTTGGAGTATATATAGAGGCTGAAGATTGAAAGAAGCGGCTAGAAGAAAAAAATATACAAGAAGCAATACACACGCGCAAGATATATTCTAAGCTTTCTTTCATCTTGTAATTTATTTTAGTTTACACTCAGCTTATTCAGAAGCAAACCCTTGTAAACACCAACCTCAAACAGTTGTTTGATTTTCCTTTAGGAGATCAAGGTTGATCGGATCCTAGAGAAGACTAAGAGAGTGAATCTTAGTGTGAGCTAAGTCAGTGTAATTGTTAGTCACTTGTAGGTTTCAAGTGCAGTTGTAACTCTTACCTGATTAGTGGATTGCCTTCATTCTAAGAAGGAAGAAATCACCTTAACGGGTGGACTGGAGTAGCTTGAGTGATTTATCAAGTGAACCAGGATAAAATCCTTGTGTGCTTTTCTATCTCTATCTTTTGCACTTAGTTCTCGAAAAGATTTGTTAAAATCTTTAAGGTGGTAGTTTTGTACTGAAAACGTTATTCAAACCCCCCCTTTCTACCGTTTTTCATACCTTCAAGGGGTACGAGTATGAGCATATAGGTACCAAAAGGATACAGACACTGACAATCATGTCGCTACCCACGTGGGTATGAGTACGGATACACGTACCTTTTGAAAACGCGGGTACATGGATATGTATTATAGTACCCTATTCAGACCCTACACATTGTCATCTCCAAGGCTTCGTTTGGTAGAGTAGAGAGAGATAGAGAAGAGAGAGTAGAGAAGAGAGAAGTTGAGTAGAGAGAAATATGTGAAAAATATAGTAGATTTAGAGGTTGTTTGGTATGGTAGAGATAAATGAGAGAGAGAGATGAGAAATAATGAGGTAGAAGAAAGAGAAAAATTAACTTTTGATTAAAAAAAACATTTTTTTTATAAAAAAAGGTGTCAGAATGCAGATAATGGCGGTTGAACCGCCACTAACTGCTAAGAAAAGGACAAAAAAAATAATAGTCGCGGTTTAGAACTGCCACTAATTGCACTGGAATCGAAAAAAATGTCACCTCCACCTGAATCTCTTCATAAAACGCGAAGACATAAAAAAAGTAGGATTTTCCCACTCTCTATCTCTCTCTCACCTCAATCTCTCTCCCACCGAACAAGGCAACTTCCCCCACCCTCCCTCTATCTCTCTTCCTCTTATCTCTTTCTACCCTAACTCACTCTTACCAAACAGAGTGTAAGTGAGTGCTAACATATGTTTTAAAAAAAGTGGGATTTTCCCACTCTCTATCTCTCTCTCACCTCAATCTCTCTCCCGCCGAATAAGGTAACTTCCCTCACCCTCCCTCTATCTCTCTTCCTCTTATCTCTTTCTACCCTAACTCACTCTTACCAAACAGAGTGTAAGTGAGTGCTAACATATGTTTTGTCAACGAGTATCCAACATAGCATTAATCAATCCATTGATGTTAATACATTAATGAGAAAGCTCAATAATGTGAGAGTCCATCTTACTTTTAGCTTATAAATCTTGAAAAGTAATCTCTTCATTGGTTTAATTTAAAGTGTAAAGATGTTTAGGACTAGGAGGTTTGTGAAAATATTATATCCTGAGTAAATTGCAATGGTAACTAATCAACAAATGTTGATTCACATGATACAATAATTTTTTTAAGGGATCGATTATGTGGAATAAGATAGAATCTCGCATCTGTCAATTTTCCCTACTTAATTTTTTCTACGTTAGAAGATGGCACCAACCTCTCATTCTGAAATTTTATGTAAAAAAAGCCTTAATTTAGTTTTCACATTTCCTTTTATCTCAAATAAGAAATTTTCATTTATTGAGATGATGGAAAGTTAAAATCTTAGTCTTAAGACTAAAAAATGCAAGCAAGGATGAGATCATCTATACTATATATAAAGGGAGAGTTATCTATCTATCTATCTATCTATCTATCTATCTATCTATCTATCTATATATACTATATATAAAGGGATAGTTTATGCAACCTTGGGGCAAATCTGTCATTCAACAAATAATTTTACAAATTGTGAAAGCTGAGCATGGATATTTTAGTAAATATGCATTTTATTTTGCTTAGATTGAATCTTAGCCGTTCATTCCATATAACCTTAAAAAGAACAATTGATCCAACTTCAAAGTGTCTAATAATGTGACAAGAACCTTTCAAATTCTACAATCATATTCACATAAGAAAAGTAATATAAAATTTAATGTTTTAAATTTAAACATTAATTAATGTGTGGTTTTTAATAACATTGATTTTTCATATTCCATTTGGTTAATCAACAATTCTTTAACTATCATGCATACTTTTAAAAAAAAAAAATTTTTATTTATTATGTGATTTTTTGAGTGATATACAAATATGTTATTTTGTTATCACATAGTTTTTTAGTTTTTTATTTATTCTAAATTTTTAGAATTTATGTAGTTTTATTTCTCTTTTAATTTCTCCATTTGTCCAATCAAATATTTATATTTTTTTTATACATTTTCTAAAAAATATATATTTTTAATTCATCTATTATGAAATTGATTTTAAAATTTGAGATCACTTTAATGATTTTAATACTTTAAAAGAATTATTGATCTTTTAATATTCTAATTGTTTCAACTTTTTAAAATTAATGGTTCATGACTTTTCATTATCCAAAACTTCTCCTCCAATTTTAATTGATTCTAAAATGAATATTATTCAATGAATGGAATGGGGAAGTGAATTGTTGGGACTTTTCATATCCTTCATGGTTCAGTCTTTAAGTATAAATACTCTTCATTTGTTTGATTTGTCTACATCTTTCCATTAATTTCATCTACATTTTTTGGCTCCAGAGTTGTCAGTGACTACAAATCATAACTCTATGCAGGGTTTCTTTGTTGCTGTGAAATTGGTGAGTTACTAGCTTATGTTTTAGGTTTCAAGTTTTGTAAATCCTGCACCGAAAATCAATGCGGTTTTTAGACAGTGTACATGTTATGTTTTGTTCTTTATTTTTTCTTTAGATTTTTCTAGAAGGATGTAAGATCAAGATTTCCTGAACAATGACTTCATGTTTATCGATTTCATTTTTGTGTGATTTATTTTTCTATTTTTGTGTCAGTATGTTTCCAATATGCATTCTTCTTGGTTAGCTTTTTTCTACTATAATCACCCCCTTGCTTTGTCTCTTTTTTAGCTTTGTTTTTCAAAGTTGTTAATAATACACTTTTTTGCTTTCTAAAAAAAATGCATTCTTCTTGGTTCAAAAACCAATCCAAGATTTGAAGTCAACATCTTCTTATTTGAGGTCAATTGTTGCGGTTGATCTACTCTCTAAGGTATAATGTAACCGATGTTAAGTTTCTCATGCTAGGCTTGATGTTAGCCATTAAAAAGTTGTACATCTCAAGGTAGCCAACTAACTAAACTTTATGAACTCTCATCTTATATATAGTTTCTTTATATCATTCTTCTTAGTTTGATTCAATCTTTCCATTGCCTATTTGTCATCCTTAAAAAATTTGGTGTATGGCATTGAGAAGTTTTTGTGAACATCCTCAAGGGACTCGAAACACCTGAAAAATTGCTTTCCAATGGCCCAATTATTCATTCATATCATTTAACATCTAAATTATCATTGAATAATTTTTTAAAGATTGTTTTGTAGGCTGACAACCCTTTTATTTGGCTTTTTTTGTCAATTGTGAATGTATGTTTCGTTGAGTGTAATAAATATATTTTATGTCATATTTTTACTCTTTGTCAAATTGAGAAAGATTTTTTCTCGATTTTTATTTTATTAATGAATAAAAGTTTATGCTTTTGAAAAAAGTTCACTTAGATCTAGCATGAAGACATTTTTCTTTGAATGATTATATGACAAAAGAATTTCTAACCTTCAAGTTAGATTTACATAATAAGTGATTTATTATTTTCAATTTTTTTATTAATGATATTTTCTAGACCAAAAATTGAAGGATATTGGTCCTATTTTCTTTTCAGGGTCAAATTCTTATATATACAAATAAAAATAGAATAAACTGATTTTTTGTAGTATTGAAAAATATTTCATTAACATGCTTAGTCTCTATCAGCAAATATTATTCAATAAAACATCCAAAAGTTAAATCTTAAGTACAAGGGTGAAAAACACAGGACGATTAAGAAAAACACAAGGGATTATATATAAGTTAGAAAATATAAACTTTAAAGATTGAATTCAAATCTAAATATAAGAAAAGTATATAAAGTTACATATGACACATTCAAGGACGTGTGTTATACGATGAGTTTACTTGAAGATGATAAAGAATACATTGATGAAGTAACAGAAGCCTTGCATTGCAGCACAACAAACAATCTTAGAAGACTTTTTGCTACATTACTATTATCATATCTGCGTTTAAGGGCATAATTTATTTGGAAAGAATCCTAAGAGTATTTAAGTGATGATATTTTACATATAGACGAAGACTTATTACACAACGTAGTGGTAAATACATATTTAATCAAAGCTCATACAGAAAAAAAGTTAGGACAAAAACCACAAAAAAATTAATTTCACCGCATCTACAAAATAAAAACAAATACATTCATCACTTAAAAAAGAATACAAATTTATATTTACTAATATCTAAAATTAATTTTATTCTTTTAATTCATAATAAATTTTCTATCAATAAACATAAAAAAACACAAATTTAGAAAGAAAAAATATACACGATAAACATAAATGAATAACCCCGTGCATCGCACGGGTAAAAGTACTAGTTAAGCAATATAAGAGCACCTCTAATGCTAGTTCTTAGCACTATTTATGTGGGCCCGTACTGCCACATGTGCTTAAGCAATTTTTTGTAGATTTTGCTACAATCATGCGTTCTTAGCACTATTCATCCGGTCCCACAATATCATTATATTAATATTTTTTATTTCCGTATAATTTAAATTTAAATACTAATTCAATACTTAAATTAAATGAATGAGAGAGAAAAAAATTAATTTTCTATGCTAAGAACTCAAAAAGTAAAACTTCTTATAGCATCTCCAAGGGAGTCCTTATTTGGGATCTTAAAATAAGATTCGGATCTTATTAGATCCCACCATTGAAGCTATTCTACATGACATGAGATTTTAACTTTTGCTAAAATCTGTACTTTAGCTCAGGTACTCTCAAATCTGAGATTTTAAATAAAATAATTTTTCATTCTCTCTCCTTTAATACCAGAACCAAAGTGAAAAATAAGGAGGAAAATAAATAATATAAATATATTGGGTACCATGGGTCCAGTCAAAAGTAAAATAAGATCTCAACCACTAAAGTGAAATATGCATGAGGACCTTATGAATGTCTTAAATCCTATATAACCGTCTGGGCCCACAAAAAGTGAGTTAAGTCCCAAAATAAGATCCCACCATTGGAGATGCTCTAAGAGCATCTTTATCCATCACATTCACTAGAGTGTCTACACTTTATTCTTTACAATTTTTCATAGTGCCACATCATCTAAATCACTTACTAATTTTTTTACTTCAACCCAAAAACTCTTAAAAGTGTCTCTTGTAGACTCCACAATCAACTACATACTTTGGGTGATTAAATGGTAAGCAAATATAATAATATTTTATATGAACATATTTATGAGAGACACATGAGAGAGAAGTGTCTACGCTACCACACCCAAATTAGACAAGGTGGAAGAACAGTTTCTCTCCAATGGTGTAAGACATTAGTGAGAGAGTCTCTTTAGTGTGAGACACTCCCATTGGAGATGCTCTAAGAACCTAGTTTTTATTTTTAAGAACTAAGAACTCCACGTCATCACCTCCAGTGATTAAGAACTCAGTTCTTAGTTCTTAACTTAAAAATAAAAATTAAGAACCTTACATTGGAGATGCTCTAAGTGCAAACAATTCTTTTAACATTCATTTATTACATCAAATGCAAATTACTAATTTATATATCAGCTTCTCAAGGAAAGAACTCTTGGTATAGTCTTAAAATTCCTTTCCGGGATTGTTCTTATTCCAATTTCAGGGAGTGGAAGGGAACATTTCTATATCATCTCTTTGTCCTGTAGACAAATAAATGAGTAAAGTGACCCTGACTTCAACACAAGCAAGAAGTATTTGCACTAAAAGCTGGATTTCTATTCCATTTGGAGGCCAACAAAAATTTGATTCCTCATATACCACGTTTTGTCATATTGCAAAATCTCATCAAAATGAGAACTCTTAGCACATTGCACACCATAAGAATCAATCAATCAAAGTGTATTCCACTTCCCCTCAATCAAACACTGCAATCTAGTTCAGCTACTGCAATGAGTATTTCATTTTTTTCACTCATCTTTTTTGGACTAATTTGGGAGTTGAAATGGAAACATAAAGATAATCAATAGGAGGTTAAATATTTAATTTTTCTCTGTCCTATACTCTTCTTTTCTAACCGTGTACATTCACAGGTAGAATCTTAGACTAAACTCAAGTTAAAAAGGATAAGGGGAATAATTATAAAAATCTTTTGAATCAGTTAAGATAAAATTGGATATAAAATCCAAAAGGAAGCTTTACTCAAGAAAGTACAGCGATACAGCGATGAAAGATTTAAATCTTTTATACCTCACCATGTGTTTGAACTGACATACATAAACATCTTGTTTTTCACCTTTAAGCACCACTGCACACATTGTTGTTCATCTATTTGTTCAACATCATCCACAGGTGGAAGGGCATATTCTCAATTTGCTTTCCTTTTTTATTATTTGGGGCCAAAAGTGGCATATTCTTAATCAAACATTCTTTTCAAAATCAAAGACCATCACTTATGTTCCTTCAACTAAATCAAATTAGCATCTCCTTAGTCTTTTTCTTTCCCCACATAGTTTTTAACCCCTGGAAGAAATCCTAAAAGCCTTGATTCTTAAACTTAATACTACACTCTAGGCCTACACTCTAGCTATTGCATTGTTGTTGCACGATCAATGAACTAACTTGTGCACTCACATCCAAGCTTTCAAATGATGTCATAAAAGTGAGTTTAACAGACACCTCATGCCCCTTCAAACAGAGAAGCAACAGTGTTTGATATAAACTACTAGAGGGGTTTTAAATTGTGATTTTGCAGTCGAGGTTGTGGTTACGGAATTGCAAACTTGGTTAATGTAACATCCAAGTGTCACCAATCTTGCCCCGCGACCAGAGTCGTGTATAGATATTTTGGGGCCTTGGGCGAAAATGTTAAAGGGGCCTTTTTTAACAAAAATTATATTTTTTATAAATAAAGTAAACTTTAAAGCCTAAAATATATTTTATAAAAGGATTATTAATTAATAGAAGTACATAACAATATAACATGCATGTAAACGGGCAGAGTTACAGAGAGCCAAAGATTTTGTTGTTCAGAAGATCATTTGGTTTCAAGCCTTTAGTCTTCAAGAGAATAGAGATGAAGGGAAGAAGGTGAGGAGATTTTTTTTATATAAATAAGGAGCAGAAGTGTAAACGTCTAAACCATGGAAAGAGTGAAAGATTGAGAGAGAATTGAAATAAATTAAGGGATTAAGAAATTTATTTTTGGGGATAAATAAACATTTTAAATTATATTAATGATGATATTGAATAGTTTTAAAAGAGATGATAATATAGATTTAACTTTTCTTTTTAATTGACTAATTTTTATAGGGAAGAGAAATGATTCTTATTTATTTTGTTTAGATACATTATGAGTCTTTAGTTCTAGTAGGTATTTATAATGAAACTAATATATATCAATCATTCAATCTAGTTCTAATATATATGTATCACACGAAAGTCCCGATATTTCAATTCATAATTTCTTATGCAGTCCGTTTATTTTTTCAATCTATGCTATCTTTTTTGTTTTTGGTCAAATCAATCTATGCTATTTGTTTGGGTCATTTAAAAAACAAGGGGCCTTTTTTTTTTCCGAGGCCTTAGGCGGCTGCTTTTTCTTCTTAAAGGCTTACACGGCCCTGCCCGCGACGTACATATAGTACATTTCCTTGCCCCCTACAGCGAGTAGTTTACCTTCTCCAAACTCAATCCTATAACATAAGGGCTAAGAACCTTGGGTTGCCAAGCACACAAGTCCGGTACCAATTGAACTACTTAAGCGTTGAGTTTGGTGACACTCGGACGTTACACGAATCAAAAGAGCTGTAATTGCAATTGTAATGCACTTGTTGTTACAGTCGAAATCTCAATTACGGACCACAATTTAGCTATAGCGGAATGTGAACAAAACATTATTTTAACTGCGCCATACTCCCTTGGAATTGGAGATTAGGACCCCCCACTGATCTTGGAACAAATCACAATAAAAATAAAGCAAAGCTATTCACTTTGTCCTGGCACATTACCCACAAAAAAAAACATTCTGCCCATCTGTTTTGCTTTATTTGATTGAAGAATATTTTCCAAATTGCCTTTGTATCTTTACAATCTTTCACGAGAGGGGGAAAAAGATACAAGTTTACTAGCTTTCTTCATGGCACATGGATCAAACGCTTTAACTTTTGAATGGGCCAAGAAAGCAGATAAAAGCAAATAGGGAACATTGGGATCTGGTGCAACAGAGTTAGGACTATTCAAGTACGACTATGATTGGAACCTGAAGCTGTGATGAAATACTAGTAAAATTGTGATGACATAACCCAAAGATTCATCAATTAGATAAGGTGTTTGA
The DNA here is from genome assembly GCF_012489685.1 of Lotus japonicus. NCBI lineage: Eukaryota > Viridiplantae > Streptophyta > Magnoliopsida > Fabales > Fabaceae > Lotus > Lotus japonicus. Next base: position 44,905,368 of record NC_080045.1, on the reverse strand, counting down.
ATTCACGGTAAAAACACAATTCGACAATCCAATATCTTTATCCTGTAACTTCTCTTCTCTATGAAACAAAACATGCTGAAATGTGCCTTTGATGATTTTAAGAAATATTTAGCGTCGACAGCAATGACTATTCCTCTTGTTATAGGTGTTCATACTAGACGGTGAACAACTAGTTGCGAAATGAGATTCATTCTTATGGACCATGATTGAACCTTCAATCACATTGTTAGGAAATGAGGTAAGCAACCACCGCGCTACACCGTGTCACCTCGTGGCTTAACAAATCAATCTCTTGACAGAAAAACAGTAAGCTTCTGTCAATTGTTGATATTCTAGTAGGGATAATTCTTGGTCTTCATTTTGGTTTTATGTTAAACTAACATGCATACTGAATTGCAAAGGAGAAATGTCATCGTTGCCTAGCCAAGCCATTGCTATCCTAGAGCGCCACGCATTGTGTCATTTTCATAACGTAGAAAGTTCTATCATTTTTGCAGCATAAGTGTGTCAACCAAATAGTTGATGCTTGTAGCAGCTACTTTTCAATGTGCTTGAAACAGAAGCTGGGTCGACTTCAAGACAAGTTCTTATCAAAGCCTTGGCGTTTATTCAAAAACAGGAAGAAACAAGAGGCTGCGAGCCCAAAGAAGTTTGGCTAAGACCCTGCTGTTTGGGTGTTTGTAAATAATCGCAGTTAACAGAAAGTCAAAATCCACTTCTTTACCACCAAATTGGAACTTGGAAGCCATTTAACAGAAAAAAAAGTAGATGGAAACACAGAAGGAGATCTATATATTCCTCAACCCCAACCCACACTTGTTGGTTTGAAATTAGCAAATGATTTCATTGCATTTGCGACAGAAAAAACAATATTAAAAGCTAATATTGAAGAATAATAGCAGTGGTAAAGTGAATGCCAATTTGCCAATGGTATGTGAGTGATTTTGTTGTAGCCAAAACCGTACCCCAGATTAATATTTGAGAAAGTAAAATTCAGTAGGCAAAATTATGTAAATGCAATCAAAGGCAACGTTGCAAGATTTAGGAATGGGGTAAAAATCTATCAAATCATAACAGATTTCCTAAGATTCATGAGGCCTATTTCAACAGCTAGATACATCAGTTATTGCTTCCTTCCTCTTCCTCTCTTGGCTGGTTGTGCATCCGTTTGTTCTTTCCCAGTGACTTCAGATAGATCCACTGCAGAATTAGAATAAAAGTTCCATTACTTTTAAATAAAAAAAGCTCAAACTCATTCCAGTAGACAACATGAGACAATAACATAAATGTATCATCAATTTTACCATGGAGCTGTTACAAATTTTAAGCATGGAACCAAGAACCACTAGTTTACAATTGAAGAAGTTGGTAGTTCATGCTATTAACTCTAAGCACCGGTGAACATTATAGGCAAAAATTACGCACATACGATATTCACTAACACACACTCATGCATTAGGTTCTAGTTCTTACTTCTTATTCTTTCCCATGATTTCTATTTACTAGTATTACAGGGAAATAATTTTAAAATAGTATCTCATACAAATAGTCCAATATAGCCCTCTGCAAATAAGTGCCTAATTATATGCTGATCAACAAAGCATAACAAAAGACATTACCTTCTGGTCCCCGAGCCATCAAAGTAAAGAATATATTATTCAGTTTTTCCATCTTCTTAGCTTCTTGTGATTGGTCTGTCTTATACTTCAGACACTGGTCAAAAACAATAACAATCAACTTTAGGAACATTTATATGTGAGATGTGACTCAGACGGCAATGAGAAAAGGCGAATAAAAGATTTTGTACAAGTGCAAGTACTACGCTTACGCTTCATACAAGTGACAAAATTCATATTCTATATAAGACAAATGAAGTGTGAACTCATGACAATATTCATTGATGCAAGAAGTTACATCTTGCTTGCTTACAGTTATACATCCTCTTATAACCTAAAGAAGAAAAACTTTTGAAATGTGTAGCTTTCAATGGCCACCTATGAGGATTCTCAACTTGGTAAAGATAACTTCCTCTGATACGTCAGCAGAAAAGGATCATATCACAACCAACAATGATTGGTAACTTTTCATCCATCACAACTTTCCAAAGGCAAAAGGAATATAACGATTTATAGTGCACTGGTAAATCAGGGCCACAGAATTAATTCCTTTACCAGTGGAAATTCCTAAGGAAAGCATCATGCTGTCATAACAGGGCATAAGATGCATATAAATCTTAATTTTGTTGCTACAATGGGGTAACCTAAAGCCTAATCTGTCTTCTCTCTTCAGTTTATTAGTCAAATGAAGAGAAAAGAAAAATAAGCATCAAATGACCATCTAGTTACCATAATTTCCGGATTCTGTGTGTAACTACTCTTCTCATGTGGAGATTTTGAGGGAGGCAGGTGGAGCCACGCAGACAGGCTCCTTATGCACAAAATTCATAGTTATAGATTTTTGAAATAAAAAGTAAAAGTAGTAAATATAGAGATTCCTACACAGAGAAGCTAAACCATGGAAAATACTTTAACTGTTTAACTATTGTTCAAACATTATAATGACCCCCTATAACATGGATCAAAATCCTCTGTCCCTTAATCATGGCTCCTTCTCTGTCCATCCACTACTTGTTTGACACATCAATTATGAAGTCCATGTCAGCTTATCAAGTCACTAACACCTTAATTTTATCCCTCAAATCAAAGTTAGTTTTCCCTGCGCCTTTCACATCTAAGTCTTTCATTTCATTCCAATAAAGAAAACAGATCCCCGTTTAGAAATGGGCTCTCACCATCGTCTTCCTTCATTTATTCAGATCACGTTCCTTTCTCTCCCTGTGAATTTCCATGACCATGAACAGCACAGAAACACACACAAAACTAAACCCTTCTCTTCTTTCTCCCTCTCGGTCCATACTCAATTCCGAGCCTTAATCAATATTTTCTCAATCTCAACCAATAAATCTCTGTAGTTTTCAGTGAGGACTTCAATTAATAAATATTTATATTATTACATATTGTTTTGTGGAGATGAAGACGTGGATTAGTGTTATTCTCCAATGGTGATTTCCAAATAGCCTGAAAGTGCAGTGGTCGCCGACACTGTCCGTCATCGCAGGTTGTTTCTCCAACGGTGATTTCCATGCGTCGCAAACCCAATGCCTCCTCTGCCAGTGGGTTGTCCAATTCGTCGATGACAATTGAAGGTGAGAGTTCAAGTGAAGAGATGGCGATGGATCTTGATTCCGATGACTTCATCAGTTGCAACTAACAGAGTCGCTACCAATTCCAAATGTGTGACCATCGAATTCAACTTCTGCTAATTCCATTCTCCCTGCTAACTTTTTCCGATCATTGAATTTTAGTGTCTCTAAAAGAATTCTGGAAACTAGATTTCAGAAAGGAGACAGAGACAGGCTAGTTAATGAGACAGAAAACATTACAGTGTTAGCCACCCTCAGAAGCTGATGCGGATTTCATAATTGATCTGTCAAATAGTTTTGGAGCAAACAGAGAAAGGGGACACAATTGGGGGACATATGATTTGGAACCCTATATCATAACCTTGAACAAGCATGGAGTAAAAGCATTCATGTCATCCAAAAGACCACCTATGCTTTGATGTTTTATTTTCCATATATTGCATGCAATTACGTGATATCATGATAGCTCATGAAATTTGAAAATAAATAAATCAGCCATGCTCATGGCTAAACTAGCATCCCACAAAACCTTCAACTTTCATGCATCCTTATTAAGGATAACTCCGCCAACGAACAAATTATAGTATCCCACAGGGATGTCATTTCTAACTTTCTGCTATTGGATGCTATCCTGTATATTTCAACAATTGACAATTAACCCAAGGATGTAAAAATGGCATCAACCAACAATGACTTTCCAGCAATCATTTTGCTTGTCTAAAACGTATGGATACTAAATAAAAATGGCACAACTCCTCAACTGCAATATACATAAACTGAAACTCCGAAGATGACAGAGTTACAAGTTACCATAAGCATAAAGGACCATTGGTATTTAAAAAATCAAAAGGAAATATATGGAGAAGTATTAACAACTACAGCTTGTATGAAAGCTAACACCACTGCACACATTGATTGGCACCCTTAACTCAATTTGATAAGTAAACAACATCTCGCTAAGTAACTAACTAGGGTTCTATTGACCAAAATGAAGGAAAGTACCAACAATTTGGAATGTCAAACTTCAAATTCAAACCAATTTAGTGTTTCTCTACCTTTACCCTAAAAATCCATCACATTCCATAGTGAAAGAAACCACATTCACCCCAATGAACAAAAAATACAAAGGAATTATACGTACCTGCTTATTATCGGTGACCTTGAGTACCAATTTGCCATCACAATGCCTGTACTTCATGACATACCGCGTCTGCATCTCAAATTCAACACCACAATGATTTCAGATAGGGCAAACAATTTCGGAGTGTATAAACTACAAATTACGAACAAAATTGAAAAAATTGCAGAATCTGGTTGTGTTGATTTTTCTGTTACTACATTTTCTGTGCGATCAAACAGAAGCGAAATTGAAGAACAGAAAATTGAAAATTGAAAAAAAATTGAAAAACAAGGAGGAAGAAGATTACAGAATCAGGATCGGCGCGGTACAACTGAACGGTTCGATCCACGAACTCGTCCCAGGAAGTGATGTAAACCATTGCAGCTTGCGGCGATTGCTGGATCGATCGATGGATCGTTCACACGGAGAGGGTTTCGTTCGTTCGTGAAGCGCAGGGGAGAGTAGGATCCAGTGGTGTGGCACCCACCTTTGAATTTCAGTGGAATGAGTGACCCCACCTTAGATCCGTAGCTGAGTGTCTTCTGCTTCGTACACTAGACGCTAATCACTATGTCGTTTCAAGCTTCTCCGCATGAATATTGAGTTATTGACCTAAAACGATTTTGGTCACTAATTATATATAAAATTTTATATGAAATAATGTCAAAGAAAGTTAATAAAAAAAATGTCACTACGAAAATGAAATTTTGATATGGTGAACAAATAAAAAGTTATGTTATATCAATACATGTCATTGCAATTTCAAAAAAATAAAATAAAATATATGTCGGTGAAGCGGCAGGATTTGAATCCTAATGAGAGATAATTTGCACTAATTTACTAACAACTAAATCTGAAATTCTGATATGGTGAAAAAATAAAAGTTATGTTATATACTATTTATTTTTTTAGTATTTATTTTTATTATTATCTCTTAACACTGAAGCATGCTTATTAATATTTCTCTTATTGTAAAAATATATTCCACTGAAAATTTTATATAATTTTTTTCAGTCTTTTTTTAAACCAAAACAAAACAAGTTGCCGCTTTCTCTGTGTCCATGGTTTCGGCCACTGGCAGTGAAAGTCAACACGCGTGGCGTGGAGAATGAATATCCAAATATTCATATTACTATATTAGCATAGGAAGACATGTTGGTTGCAATGAAAATAACAATGAATATTCTAGAATCTGGATTAAATACCAAAAGCTTAGCAGCTTATGAACTCCAGCTAGAATATGAATAGGAAGAGAGTCGCTATTATTCATGTTGGTTACATAAGTGATAAGACATATAGAAAGAAAGGAGAAGCAAAGAGATAATAGGAGCTAAAATCGAATGGATTCAGTAGACCATGAGTCAACGCCAGAGGCAGGGAGAGAAGCAGAGGAGAGTGATATTGCAGAAGAAGGAGTGAGTGGTAAAGGAACGTGGAAGCACGCAGCTTTTCATGTTGCCACCACTATTGCCACCCCTGCTGCTTATGCTCCCTTGCCTTTTGCTCTTGCTTCTCTCGGTTGGCCTCTTGGTTAGTTCTATACTTCTGAACTAAGATCTATTGGTAGAGTTAGACGTAACCCCAATTTTAAAACCATTCTGATTTATTAGTGTTCTTGTTTAGTAAGTACTTAAGTGGTTATTTTGTGTGTACTTACGTGTTTGTGCATAATGTTTATTTTTAGGAAGAATTGATTCATTCATCTCAACATCTTGTAGTCTCTAATAAGTGCTTCTTACTGACTTCAGGTGAGTAGTTTGGTGAGTGCAACCCTAGCCACCTGGTACTCTAGCTTTTTGATCGCTTCTTTATGGAAATGGAATGGGGAGAAGCACCTTACCTATCGACATCTCGCACGCAGTATTTTTGGTTGGTATTATATGTAGATGTTGGTTTTAAGTTGTGCCAACACATATTGGTGCTAACGAATATCCAAACTGCATGCTAACGCCCGTTGCAGTTGTGCCAATAGATATGGACATATGGTATCGACGGATATCCAAACATAACCTAAATAGTCAAATGTTTCCTTTGCAGCTTTGTGCTTTCTGTAGTTCTTATTATCCATTACTGTAAGTTCTTAATTTATTATTAATGATTCTTGAAGGATTTTGGGGCTTCTGGTCTATTTCCTTTTTCCAGCAGGTAGCTTCTCTGGGAAATAACATTGCTATCCAGATTGCAGCTGGTAGCAGTCTTAAGGTTATGCACCTAACCAGGTTTTGTAGAGTAACAAGAAAAATACTATAAATGTTCAATAGTTTCTAGTCACCGTTTTTCCTATATCTTTTGCCCTTTCATTGGTATCATTTTTTATGGCTTAAAAAACATTTTTTTTTCCATTTTTGGTGTACAGGCAGTTTACAAGCACTATCACAAGGATGGAAAATTGACCCTGCAGCATTTCATTCTTTTCTTTGGAATGTTTGAGCTATTTCTCTCTCAGCTCCCTAATATTCACTCACTAAGATGGGTAAATGCACTGTGCACTTTCAGCACAATTGGCTTTGCTGGCACAGCAATTGGTGTTACCATTTACAATGGTAGGCTGGTGATGGATTTCATAAATTTTGGACATGATTGATTCCCCCTCTTCCTTTATTGGTGATGAATTATTTAGTTTTTTGTATTCCAACATCTATTTAGGGAAGAAGATTGACAGAACATCAGTAAGTTATAGTTTGCAGGGAAGTTCTGCTTCTAAGTCTTTCAAAGCCTTCAATGCCCTTGGGATCATTGCCTTTTCATTTGGTGATGCAATGCTTCCAGAGATACAGGTATCTAATGCTTCAGAATCTCTGATTTCTTGTTCCTTTTCTTCTTTTGTGTTCAGATAGTTGTACTTTGAAGCAAAAAGAAAACATTTAACTCTGAATTATAAAATGGCAACTTAGACACCTTATAACTCCTTTGCAGAATACAGTGAGAGAACCTGCAAAAAAGAATATGTACAAAAGCATAGCAGCAGCATACACTGTCATTGTTTTGACTTACTGGCAGTTGGCCTTCTCTGGATACTGGGCTTTTGGATCAGAAGTTCAACCTTATATTTTGGCTTCTTTGTCTGTTCCTGAATGGACTGTTGTTATGGCAAATTTATTTGCAGCTATTCAAATATGTGGATGCTTTCAGGTAGGTATCTGGCATTACAATACTCGAGTATTTTTTGGTTGAAACTACTTGTAGCCACCATTGTTCTTCCTTCTGTATGCTGAGTAGGGAAAAAGGGGAAGAGAGGTGAATGTGTTAGAGCTTTGAATTTTGAAATCATTCCAGTGCCCCTTGGTTAAACTTTTGGATGAGTTGGTTCTCGACTTCTTGATATACCTAGTATGAGAAGTCTAAGTGCATGTTTGAAAATTCTTATACAGTTTATTCTAAAGGAAAAATCAATATGGGAAATAAGTTTTTGTGAGTAACTTCTGAGTGTAAACTTGAGTTTGAGAAAAAAATACGCTGATCCAAACATGCTATAAACCAATCATAGGCAGGGTTTAAATATAATCTATTGTTGGAAAGGAAAACTACAGGGGATGAGGGTTTGGAAACTTTGTATACTCATGGAGAATTGGCACTTGCCTCTTCCTCAAAACCAGAAACAGTGGAGTTCAGATTCATCTGTGAAGACAACATGATAGATAACTAAAGTTGTAATCTTGGAATGCCTCGTTTCCCAAATGGTTTCCCTATGCCACGGTTCCCCAGTGAGCTCCCATGTCCAAATTTCAGAATTCTTGCCTCGATGATGGATTTCCCAAGGCTAACCTATGCAAATTTGGATGGAAAATAAGTTTTCAGGGAAAATCTCAAGTTGGAAGGGAAACTTGGTTTGCCATGGCATGCCTCGTTTCTCAAATGGTTTCCCTATGCCAAGGTGCCCCCATGAGCTCCCATGTCAAAATTTGAGAATTCTTGCCCCGAGGAAGGATTTCCCAAGGCTAACCTATGCAAATTTGGATGGAAAATGTGTATTCAAGGGAAAATCTCCAGTTGGACGGGAAACTTGGTTTGCCATGCCATGCCTTGTTTCCCAAATGGTTTCCCTATGCCAAGGTGCCGCCATGAGCTCCCATGTCAAAATTTGAGAATTTTTCCCTCATTGATAGATTTCCCAAGGCTAACCTATGCAAATTGGGGCGGATAATGAGTTTTTAGGGAAATATAAATGCCAAACTTAGGCTTTCTAGTTTATAGTAATTCCAGATGCATAAAAATCAAGTTGATAAGCTTAACTACGTGCATGTTTGGAAATACTTTTACAATTGATTCTGAAGCCAAAATTAATTCGGGGAGAAGCTTTTGTAAGTAGCTTCGGAGTACCGAGAAGCTGACTAAAACATGCTATATGAGCATTTTAACTTCGAATGCCCTTACTAATGAGCTTCTTACATCATTTGTCAGATATACTGCAGGCCAACATATACCTATTTTGAGGAAAGAATGAGGACCAGCAAATCTACCAGCCATTTTCCACTCAGAAATCACCTGGCAAGGCTTTCTTTTACTTCCATATACATGATCCTTGTTACTCTTATTGCTGCAGCTATGCCCTTCTTTGGAGATTTTGTGTCCATCTGCGGTGCAATCGGATTTACTCCCCTGGACTTTGTGTTCCCTGCTTTAGCATACCTTAAGGCTGGAAATATGGCCAAGAACTCCAAAATTGGTCTATTGATGAGGCCATTAAATATTTTAATAGCTACCTGGTTCTCAATCGTTGCTATCTTGGGTTGCATTGGTGCTGTCAGATTCATAGTGGAAGATATCAAGAACTACAAGTTCTTCCATGATATGTGAAAGATTTTGGACGTACTCCCCCCAAAAAAATTCTTTGAGTAAGTTATACTTCATTGAACTCAGATTCTACAAAAAAATTGTCCGAATCAACTTTAGTTCAGCTACTCAATTCTACATTTTACACCCTCATATTTCTAACGCACACATAAGACATTTCATCCTCTTGCTCAAAAGATTCGGAAGCAAAAAATTTGTTGATAATTTCACTGAACCGAGGATGAATAGGTCATGTGTCAGGGCCACAGTAACGTGATTTACTTACAAAATACCAATATGATATACAGCATTTTCTATTGCACCATTACTAGTACAGTAAATTTCACGGTAATCCATGAGGCTTATTGTTGTTGCACTAATCTCCTGATTTTGCAACTTTTTGGTTAAAAAAAGTTCAGGAGGGTTCGGTTTTGATTACCACCACAGATCAGGGCATGTCTTTGAGATTATAAGTCACTTATAGATCGCTCACTAACACAATCCTCACAATTACAACGAAAATTGAACACACAACATTACAAGAAAATATAATTTGTCCTTAGTAAATGAGTCGATGTGTAATTTGTTTACTATCAAACACTATTTATATTTTTACACCATTATAATAATTTTATGTGGGGATTAGTTAAACTCCTGAAATAAAGATAACTTTACATTTGGATTATGACTCGTTTGGTACATTGTATAGTATAAAGACTGATAGTATAAGACCTGATTGTATTAGGTTGATAGGATAAGACGTGATAAAATTTTAATACTATACAACGTTTGGTCATGAATTGTATAATTTGGTGGCGACACCGGTAGTGTGGTAGTGGTGGTATTGGTAAGGTGATGATGGTGGTGGTGACGACGGTGGTGATAGTAGTGGCGGTAGTGGCGATGGCGGCAGTGGTGGAGGGTGGTGTTAGTGGCGGAGGGTAGGGGCGGCGACAATGGTGGTATGAAGGTATCAATGATGGTGGCAGTGGTGGAGCATGGTGATGGCAGCGGCGACAGTGGTGGTGGGGATGGTGGTAGCTAGTGACGGATCCAGAAACTTTTAGTTGTGGGGGCAATATTTATAAATGTGTAACATTCAAAATATAATAATACTACACATTAGTCCTTAATGCAATACCATATTAATTCAACACCATATTAATTATATTTTAATGCAATATTACTCTTATTTAATTATAAAATAACATTGATTATAATCACTATCATTTTCCCTTAAAAAAATAATTTTTTTAAAGTTTTTATATTAAGAACCGAAGGAAGTAATACTGATGATAGTTTAAATAAAAATTAGAAATATTATTTAGAAGTTTTCAAATTCTAAAAAACATGTGTCTTTCAAAAAAAAATTCTAAAAATATGTGGTATTTTTTTTTTCACTCTTACATTAGTTCTTGTCCTACTTACTACCAATCTATCATATCAATATTTAGAGAAACAATTAGGGAATAAAAGTCAAATATATAATGGAGGAAAATTTGGAATAATGATTTACTAAATTATAAGTTAACGTTAAAATGAAAGCTAGAAGGATAGCAATTTAAAACATAAGTTAAAAAAAGAAATCATAACTATTAGTCCTGGATGAGTCATGGGGCAATTAAAGATGTGTGGGAGGAATTAATCAATTAGTATTATAGTTATTTAGTATATTATTATCTAACAATGGAAATCAAGTGGGGTCAAGTGCCCCCATGCACTACAATGTGCATCCGCCCCTGGTGGCAGCGATGATGGTGGAGGGTGGTGGCGGCGGTGGTGATAGAGGTGGTGGTGGCGGTGGTAGTAGTTGCGATAACGATGCCTAGAGCGTGGAGGTGGTGGCAGCAGCGATGGTGGTTGTGGCGACAATGGTGGTGGTAGTGGTGGAGGCAGTGGTGGTTGTGGTGGTGGCGGCAACGGTGGTGGCGGTAGTGATGGTGGCGGTGACGACGGTGGTGGTGGCAGCAGTGGTGGTGGTGGTGGATGGTGGTTGTGGTGGCAGCGACGGTGGTGGTGGTGACGGCGGCGACGATTGTGGTGGAGGGTGGTTTGATGGTGGTGGCGGTGGTGGCGATGGTGGCGGTAGTGACAGTGGTGGTGGTAGTGATGGAGGCGGTGGTGGAGGAGGGTGATTGTGGTGACAGTTGATTAAATATATTCAAGTAGCTTATACATTGCACTCTTGTCATGCCTTATCCATCATCTATAGGGTGAATTAAATAAGGCTTAATCCAGTTTTTGGTCCCCAACTTTTGTCATAAATATGGCTTTAGTCCCTCGCCGGAGTAAAGGTGGGGGTTGGTCCCCCGTTTTTGGCAAAATGATTGGTTTTGGACCTTCCGGCCGGTTGGGTAAACGTCAGAGCTCCGCCGGCTGATGTGGCACTTACCACGTCAATTAATGACGTCCTAGGTGGCTTTTTTTTCTTTTTCATTTAAATTCTATTAAAAATAAATTAGAACACAATTAACCCTACTAAAAATCTAAATATTCATTTTTCATTATCATATCTTAATCCTCTAGTACTTTCCTCATGTAACCAAAAGAATATCTTAATCCTCTAGCAACCAAACCCAAAAAAAGTAATTCATCTTCATCTTCTGGTTGGAATCTGGAAGCTTGAGATAATTCTAGAACAACCCTAACCCCCAATTTCCATGAAACCTAATCCCTAATTTTAAAAACCCAACTACAACCAAACACCATGACATAACAAAACCCAATTTATTCATCCTCCTGAACCCAGATTAAATACCAACCGAAACCTAAATTTAGATGTGGAAGTAGATTTGTTTTCATACCTCAGTTGATTGGGTCAAATTCAAGCAAGTGTCATAAGGAAGATAATAGTATGAAGTCAAACAGTCAAGGGAGATGTGTCATGTTTTTCACAGCACCGCCACTGTTGGAGAAAAATACATTAGCAGAAGCAAGTTCCTCCTCCTCTTCCTCTTCCTCGCCGAAGATTGAAAGTGGAATAGCTCCTTGAGGCTTTTTCGCCAGAGCGGCGGTGCCGTAGCTGTCGTTAACGTGTTTAGCAGCGAGATCCGAGGGGGGAACGACGAAAGGGTCAAAGGGTTTTGAATGGTGGTTAGAGGATGGAGTGGGTTGATTTAGAAACGACGCAAACTTGAAGTCACCGAAGGTCTCGTCATCTTCCTTTGACCCTTTCTTCAAATTCTATTCCACCACCCCAGAAACCCCAACCCATAACCCCCAATCTAGAGAAATCAGAAAACGAAAACCCAAACCTAAAACTCTCAATCCAGAGATTTTCAATTGATTGAGTGTGAAAAAAAGAAGAAGATGAACAGTGAAGCCATATTTATGACAAAAGTTGGGGACCAAAAACTGGATTAAGCCATTAAATAATCCATCATTTTGATGTATAAGAGGAGATTGATGTATAAGCTTATACAATACAATGTGACCACCAAACAATGGATAAATCCATAATATATTGTATAAATTTATACTATCATTCCTAATACAGCATACCAAATGAGCCCTTAGAAAAAGAGTTTAACTAGTGGTTTCGGTAAGAGCCTCATAAGTTTCTTCCACGTAGTTCATGTTCCCATTAGGGGTGTACAAGACCCGGCCCTACCCGCCAACTCGTCACGGCCCAAGCCTTTAGGGCCGGGTTGAGCCCGGCCCGATCATTAAAAGAGACCGGGTTCGGGTTGATCTTTGAGTTACCCGACTTCGGGTAGGGTCGGGTCCGGGTTGACACTCGGGTCACCCGGCCCATCCCATATATATATTTTATAAAATTTTAATTTGTTATAATGATTAAAATGTGATACATGGTGCTCAAATTTATCTTACCATGTAGATGAGATTAAAATGTCTAACATCTACCTTATGAATTAAATAATCGTTTGTCAAACTATGCACACTTTCATGTTCTAACAAGAGAAAATCATGTGTGTGTATTATGCATATGTGAGACAGGTGAAGAAATGATCAAACAAAATGTAAACCTCAAGTGCAATAGATTATGAAAGAATTGGATCCTTTCAAGTTATTTCTTCCAAAAAATAGTTCCAACTTATAACTCTTTTAGTATGTTGTTATCTTTAAATTTTACAATTAGTATCAAATAATCTTAAACTTATTGTCCCTCGGGCCAACCCGGTCCCGTCCTACATAGATCCGTCCTAAATTGGACCCGCATAATGTCGGGTTGCTTCAGGTCTAGAGACGGATTAGGGTCTATGAATTGAGCCGATCAATATTTAGAGCCGAATTAGGGTTAACCAAAATCCGTCCCAACCCGTCCCTCTTACACCCTCCAAAATTAGCAAAAAGAAAAGAACAAATCCAACGTCGTTTGCTTACTCAATAGTCAAACCTTAGTCAAACACGCTTTTTACACCTAAAAAAAACCAATGCAAGAAAACTAGAAAAGTATGAACTCATCGCCAGCGCGACACGGAACAAGTTCCCTTCAAACATGTCCTTCTCTCTCTCACACACAACACACACCAACTTCACCTTCAATTTCTGAAGAATCTCTATTCTCTCTGGAAATACAATTAGGGTTTCGAATTTCGAACTCGTTTCTACCATGTCTTCACCCCGTTACAGTTCCCTCCCTTCAACTTCAACCTCACCTTCCCACTACCCCTTCTCACGCGCCACCAACGCCTCCAATTTCCCCACGCGCCGCCCCTGGGAAGAATTCTTCACCCTCCACTCCCTCACCCGCCCTTACTCCCTCGGCGAAGCCTCCCTCCGCGTGAAGCACAACCTCCGCCACTTCCTCGGCAACTACACCATGGTCCTCCTCTTCATCCTCTTCGTCTCCCTCATCTGGCACCCCGTCTCCATCATCGTCTTCCTCGCCGTCTTCCTCGCCTGGTTCTTCCTCTTCTTCTTCCGCGACCGCCCTGTCGTTGTCCTCTCCCGCACCGTCGATTACCGTTTCATCCTCGCCGCGCTCTGGGTTGTTACCGTTGTTGCGCTCGTTCTCACCAGAGTTTGGCTCAATGTCCTCGTGTCGCTTCTCGTCGGTGCCGCGGTGGTTGGGTTGCACGCGGTTTTCCGGAGTACTGAGGATTTGTATGTTGATGAGTTGGATGTTTCTGATGGAGGTTTGCTCTCGGTTGTTGGTGGTAGTCCCACCAAGAGAACAGGGTACAATAGAAATTTAGTTTAGATAGAACTGTATAGATACTGATTATGTTTTGCTCTTACTTGAATTCCATAGATTTAAAGCATTTTGGTTACACGAAAATGTGAAATGCCCCTTGCATTGTTCATGAGCTGCATTTTGCATATGATATATAGTTTTGAGGTGTTGTTAGCTGGAATGGATTTCTTTTGTTGGTTGTCTTTATGATGCTTTTACGGCCTCGGGTAAATTCTTGGATAGATTGAATTGAAGCATTCAATTTGTGTGTTTTGAGTTCCAATTCAATGCATTACTTGTTTTGGATGTGATTTCGCAATGCACTAGGTTAGGTTATATCTTGGGTAAGCGGTCGTTTGATTTTTGATTCGCTTTGAGAAATGAACCATTTTAGTTAGTCATTTATTGTGTATTGGTTAGTTTGTTCTTAATTTCTTATTGTGTTGGCCATATTTTCCATGTTGTTAGTTGGAATGGATTTCTATCTTGGTTTTCTTTATGATTTGTAAATTCTTGGATAGATTGAATTAAAGCATTCAATTTGTGTGTTTTGAGTTTCAACTCAATGCATTATTTGTTTTGGATGTGATTTTGCAATGCACTAGGTTAGGTTATATCTTGGGTAAGGCTCGTTTGGTTTTTGATTTGGTGTGAATGTAGATAGGTTTTGGTGGCTTTGAGGAATGAACCATTTTAGTTAGTCATTTATTGTGTATTGGTTAGTTAGTTCTTATTATGTTTGCCATAATATGACCATGTTCTTAGCTGAAATGGATTCCTTTCTTGGTTTTACTTTATGATTTGTAAGTTCTTGGATAGATTGAATTAAAGCATTCAATTTGTGTGCTTTGAGTTCCAATTCAATGCATTACCTGTTTTAATGTGATTTTGCAATGCACTAGGTTCAGTAATCTCTTGGGTAAGACTGTGAATGTAGATAGATTTTGCTAGCTTTGAGGAATGAACCATTTTGGATAGTCATTTATTGTGTATTGGTTAGTTAGTTCTCATTGTGTTGGCCATATGAACTTCAGATTGCAATCCAATGGCCTCATTCATTGTTTTTGTTTCTATGTAAAACATGATCAGAAGTTTAAGAACATATGCTCTGTGATGGCATGCCCCATAATGTTTGTCAGGAGTTTGCACCGTAGGCCTGGCCGGAATTAGTATTGTTTTGGCATTTGATTTTGTTGAATTAGATTTAGATTGGCATGTGTTATGGTTTGAAAGAACTAAAAAGTGAACCACTGAAGGCCAATTCTCTATTCTCCGGTGAGGCGTTTGGACCCTCACAATCTTAACTGCCCAAACACATCCGGGATATCTAGATAAAAATAACTAGTATCTTCATGTTTAATATAAAACCTTATGATATATCTTCTCAAGTTTGTTCCACATTGATCTCTACTTTAGACTGTAGTTTTGTTTGTTAAACTTGATTGTTTCACCTGAACCCTTTGCCTTAACGGGTTTCTGAAAATGGAATATATAACTATCATATGCATTCACCTATTAGCTTAGCTCCATTCTTCTCACAAATAGTTAAAAAAATCTCATAAGGAGTTAAAAACAATCACAAGATAAACTGAGCTTGTGTTTTGTGTTATGTGTACACTTTAAACTTGAAGAACTCTTGGATAGTATTAAAATGTGGCCATGTCCACCAGGAACTAGGAAGTTGGGGAAATGACAGACATCATATCATGGCAGAAAAAAGGTATCTGCAATCTGGCTGAAAAGCATTGGAGGGCATTTTAGTGCTCGGTCACTTATCCGTTACGCAGACGGGAAACAAGCAACATATAACTTGAGAAGTAAGATTTTGTGTGAAACCTCATTGAGTTCATATGACATTCAAACATACACTTTAGTATATTTCTAAGTTTGAATCACATTCACACACACATTTCAATGCTATACGTATATTACCAAGCTGTAAACATGAAGAAGGTTTAGGCTTGGGTTGAGTGAACTAACGCTCACGTTCTGAATGCAAACAGAGCCTTAGTTCTTTCACGATAAAGGTGTATGATTTTTGTGGGAGTCAGGTCACTCAACAACCCAACCAAATTAAAAATGTCCCCTTGCAGCACCATATCTTTTGGTAACCAGTCTCTTTCGTCAGTTGGAGATAAAACCACCTCAATAAGCGTGAGTGAACGAATGCACACAAATCATCTTTTGATTGTGGAAGGGAAGAATGAAAAAAAGATTTCAGAAGGCAAAAGGATAAAGTTCAAACAAAATCCATAACAATAATAAATAAAAGGGTTTTGACAAAGTTCCCCGAATTGAAAATCCATGAAAGTACAAAATCTGAATCAAATATCAACTAACTTAAATACCAAATCCAACATAAAATTTAAATGTAGGTTGTTGAGAATTAAATTGTTTTACTTTCATAAGTTTTCATGAGACTTGAAAGATTTACTCATCCTCACAACCTCACTATGCAATTCAAAGGTTTTTAGAGATCAAGTTTTGCTTCCTGCACTTCTGTACCGCTACTTACTCCTTCAATATCCATGGGTGGCTAAGATTCACAAGGAGGCAACCCCTGCACCAATAAAAAAATATAAGCATAACATAAATAAATACTAAGTTTAATGAAGAAAAAAAAGAGTCTAATTGTCTTTTCTACCTGTCCAGCATTCTCAGTAAACTCATTTGGTGACTCTACTTTTTCTTTAGTTGGCTCTTCAATTGAGACATTAGGAACTCTTTGACTGCTAGACCCTCTTGTAGTTCTTGGTTTCTTTTTCTTTCTAGTTGCAGGTGCCTCCTTCTTTTTTTCCTCCAAAGGGAAAATTTTGTTCCTTAATGCTTGCAATTGGACATCTGATCTGGTGATTAATTTTTTTTTGAAATAAAAAATATTATAAAAAAATGTTGTGTGCTCAAATATCAAAATCATACATATGAGATGAAATCAATTCTTTTAAACAAAATATTTATTTGTTTCGACATATTTTTTAGGCATTTCCTAATTATCATATATTCTTTAAATTTAGCAAATTTAGTAGTCCTAATACCTCTATTTGTCAATCCGGTTTTTTTTTTGTCAATCCAAGTTCAACAGTATATTTTCTAAATCTTCCCTAGCAATTGTATTTTGTAATTACATCCATTGCCAAGAGGGTCAGAGCATATAAGAATTATGTGCAAGGATAGCAAATACCAATATCATCCCTCAAAAGAAGCAAATTAGTTCTTATGAAAATAAATGAGATTAGATGAATTAAATTAAAAAATTATAAACCAAACAATATCCAAAGTCGAACAAATTAGGCTGTGATATGTATGTCAACCATTCCACATATTTATTTGATTATAACTATTTTATATCATTCCTCTTGGTTCTGTACATCAACTAATAGTTCTAATGAATGCTATTCAAAGCAATTTGATGGCACAAAGCCACAAACAACAATTATTGATCAATGTAGCCTTAATTTTGATTTCACTCATTTAAATACTTCAATATTCACCGACAAAAATTACACATGAAATATAACAAAGTAAAAATTCTAAAATGACACTTCCAACATAGTGAAATTAGTAAGCAGAGTAGCTACTTATATATGCAAACTAAATACATTTTATTTCCTTGTATGCTGGAGCTCATGTATATGCATTTTATGACAAGGTGATTAAGATGCAAGGAATGGACATTTAATATGCTTTTTGATAGCATTATCATAGTATCAGTATTATTGCATAGTAAAAGGAATATTTGGTCATTATAATGTATGATGCTCATTAGGAGTGTTGAAAGCGAGCTTGTGAAATATAGTCATTTACACTAATACCAAGTTAACCGTGTAAAATGAAAATGGGTTTTAATTTTCCCATTTATTTTGAAGTAAAAATACAACAAGAAAGAGGTGAATTAGCCATTTGTCAGAGGGTACTAACCGCATTTTTTTCAATGGAATAGCACCTAAAAAAATGTTGCATATTGGACAGCTTGTCAATTCTTCATCTGTAATTTTATCATAAATGCACTTCCTACAAACTAAACAGCAGTTGCGAAAAAAAGACTATTAGAAAATTTAATTAGCAGATGTATTCGTCTAATCACTGATAAATAGTCACCATAAATGAATATTTCACATAATCAAACCTCAGACAAAGACTTTGGCAATGTCTTTGAGAAAAACAATGCATAGTTACTTACATGAAAACAATGCATAGTTACTAACATAATCAAACCTCAGTGCATAGATGTGACTCTTCAAAGGGAAATCCTCCACTAATTTAAATCTCTTTTTGCTAACATTAAGGATTTCAACATGAGCTACCTTTTGACACCTCATCTGCGCAGCTCCCAGAAATTTCATAGGGAGAAGTTGACTAAGGACGTGAGTGGGGAGCAAGTGTTCGGGGCTCCTATAAAGTCTCGGGCCCTTATGGGTTTCAAGTAATCTTTTTCAAGAAAAATTGGACTCAATAGGGGATACCGTGGTGTGGTTTGTCAAGCGCGCATGCATTCAATGGCAATTCTCTAATACAGTGGTTTGCTGATACTTTCATCGTTATGATCCCCAAGAATGGTAACATTATGGATATGAGAGAGTTCCACCTGATTAGTCTCTGTAATGTGCTTCAAAAATCATTACGCAAATTCTTGTCAACCGTATAGATCAATGCTTCAAGATATTATTATCTCCATGTAGAGTAGTTCTATCTCAAAGAAATGCACTAGTGACAATGTGATAGTTCTTCAATATGCTGTTACCTACCAACGAAGAAAGTTGAAGAATGAGACAAAAGACCTTATTTTAAAGCTTGATTTGGAAAAGGGCTTGTGATAGGCTTCTAGCCATTTTTTAGGCCACCATGAGGGAGTTTGATTTGCTAGATAGAACTGCCAAGTTGATTGTGTTCTACGTGTCTACATTATCTCTCTCTATCTTTTGGAATGGGGAAAGAGTGTTTGGGTTTCATGCCAAAAAAGGGCTTTAGGAAAGGAAATCAGTTGTCGCCATACTTGTTCATCTTATTTATAGAAATGTTTAGTTCAACTATCTTGGTGAAAAATCTAGATGGAAAGCGGGAGCCAATTAGAGCAGCAGGTAATGGGTCGGGTCTGTTGCGTTTCTTCTTTGCAGATGACAACCTTTTGTTCATTAAATCCAAGGAAAGCTAAGTTAGACAGTTTAAAATTATTATTGATGAATGTGTAAGGCCCCTATTCTATGGGTAAGCGAGGAGAAGTCGAGAATCTTTGGGGTCCTCGAGACTTTTCAATGGTTACGAATACAGCTTTGTTCAGCAATTCTTCTGTCCAGTTTATTTATTATAATATATATATATATATATATATGTAATTCTTGTTTTTTGATTTTTTGAAGATGATTACAAAGAGATTTTTTTTCCCTGCACAAAGTGAAGTCTAGATTGGCGATTTAGAAGGATAAGCTCCTTAATAGAATATGGAGAATTACTTTACCACAGTCCGTTCTGGAAGTTATGTCTTCTTATTGCACAAGCTATGTATGGCTACCACAGAGGGTTTGTGAGGAGGTAAATTTAATAATTTGGTGATTTGTGGGGAAAGGTTACAAATTACATTTTCCAAAGTTTATGAGCAAGATTGTTTGAGTTTTATTGCGTGTTCATCATCTAGGGTTTTTTCTCTAGCTTTTATTTCACTTCTAAGTTACATCATAGGTTTCAGTGTGTAAAGTTTATGAAAGTGGGATGCTAGCTAATTTTGTGTTTAAAGAATTTTCAAGATAGATTTGGATGTGAGGTCAATGTGATTCCTGAAAATTAATGGAAGAAACTCAAAGTAATTCAAAGACTAGATGTATCCTTCAGTGGTGGAAGGTGAATCAAGATAAAATCACATTGTGATGTTCTCTAACCCTGTGTCTTTTGACGATTATGCGTTGTTCTTAATTTGGGTATTTTCGCATATTATGGTTTTTATGCGCTAACACTTTTGGATATTAAGAATTGTATATATTGTATTGTATTCTTTTGATTCATTGATATCCATGGAGTAATTTTTGGTTAATTGTGTTTTCGTTGTTGTAAACTTCGATTCTTGCAGATTTTTTGTTTCGATATCCTCTAACAAAGAACTAGTAATAGATTACCAAGCCACTTATTACGAAATCACTAGTAGTAGGTTGTCAGTTTGCCGTTGAAAGAAGCTTGCTGCTGAGAATTTAAAATTGTTAATTTTTTCAATCCCTAATTCACCTTATTAGGTATATCATCTAAATTTTTACATGTAATACTGAGATAAACTAGGATAATATATAGGAAATGCAAAAAATATAAAAGATTGAAAATTTGAGAAAATTAACATTAGATTGAGTGGAAAAGAAGATTAAGATCAAAGTTCTCACACGTATGAAAGCACAAGTAGATTTTTGTGGCCTCCTTAAGCAAGTTGTTACAAAGTTGACAAGACAATCCAGGAATAAGTGAATCCTTCCTCACACGAAGAATTGGGTTGTTCATCTTCTTTTCCACTAATTAAAACCTCACTTTTAGCCTTGTTTCACACTCACACATGTATCAACCTCCCCATACAAAAAAAATTACATGCAACTCCTTATAATCACCTGCATTCATAACAACATACAAAACCACATAGATATCAATTGAAAATTAGCAATAAAAATTATTATAATAATAAACAATTTGTGCTTAGAAGTTAGAATGGTAGAAGGAACAAAACATACCTAGCTAGCCATGTCTTGATCAGAGGAGATAAGTGAAAGATGATTAGTGAGATTTATAACGAATTGATGCAAATGAGGGTGGAAACTTTGATACAGTAGTCTTTTTTGACTTTGTGTGCATTAATTAATACTCTGACGTACGATTTTTTTACTATTATATTATATTTTATTAACAACTTTGGAATATGAGTCAACTTGTATTAATTGGGGAGAATGTAAATTCAACATGAAATTAATTCTTATTTAACTTTTTAAAAATATTTAAC
The DNA here is from genome assembly GCF_012489685.1 of Lotus japonicus. Classification (NCBI taxonomy): domain Eukaryota; kingdom Viridiplantae; phylum Streptophyta; class Magnoliopsida; order Fabales; family Fabaceae; genus Lotus; species Lotus japonicus. Next base: position 44,884,169 of record NC_080045.1, on the reverse strand, counting down.
TTTTTACACGTTTTCATTAATTGTGGGTGACTTTATATGAAGTGTCAATTAAGATATACAATGATGACTTTGAATGTGGTCACCCAAAATAAAGAAGGGTATTAATTTAATAAATATTTTTCTTTATTTTAATGTGTTAGAAAAATGTATGCATTTTTGTAAAGTGATAAATATGTTAAGTTCAAACGCTAATCATACTGTCTATCATGTTTTGAATGATAACAATTTTCAAGAGTATAAGTGTTGTGATTAACATGTGAATTGCATTTCAGGAAATTACACTTATATCTCTCACGCTGACTCGTCTAAATAAGCAACGCAAGAAGATGACAAGAAGACGACATCTCCAAAGAAGAAGGCATCACATAATAAGACATCTCTATAGCATACTAGGCTATACAAGGAGTCAACCCAGTCAAGTGCCAGCAAGGACCAAGCTACAAGGGCAGACGCCACAGAGAAAGAAAGTCAAACATGTCACATCGTCTGAGCATCAACAAAGAAGAGATTGACCAAAGCGTCAAGATAAGATGAACAACGAAAAGAATGCTACTTATGCTTAATGGATCAACCAGAAGAATTAAAGCATCATGAGCCAGCAAAGGAATGCTAGATATGCAAGCTCAATTAAGCAAAGATAAGAGACATGTGCTAGATCGTCTATCAAGATACAAGAAGAGTCAAATCAACAAGATCGTCTTCAGAAGAAGAAGCCAAAGCATCAAGCTCATCTACACTAGGTGAATCTAAAGCTTCAAGTCAACACATGCAAGATCAAGAGAAGCTACTGGATCGTCTGAGAAGAATGTACTCAATATCTACTACATCGTCTATCTCAAGGGTGATCAAGGAAAGCAATGTCAAGAGAAAAGAGTGCCATATTCAAATGGAAATATCTCTGACATTCTTGAGGAGAAAGTCAACGACTGAGAAATCACGTGATACTCAACAAAGCACGCTGACCAAGGAAACAAGTACAAACATGTCAACATCAAAGTTTCCTCCTTCTCTCTCGCACAAGGAATGAAGAAATGGAACAAAGCTTATTGTCTGCACCTACAAACATCAATTTGATTTAGGAAACACAAGACAATCCATTTATGAAGAAGAAGAAGAAGATTTGGTCACACCATCAGGTATATTCTGAATGACCAATGGAAGAAAATAATGAAGTTGTGCTGAACTGACAGATCATCTTAAGAGCAAAGCGGCTGAAGCAAAGAGCATCGTCAGCAAAGCTTAGAAGAATGATGGAAGCATAACTTCTGAGGGAGACAACGTCTATCATGAAGTGAAGTCTGCAGCTTGAAAGAATAGAATGGAGAATGTGCCTCACAGTCAAATCATCTGGAAGAAAGCAAAATGACTGAAGCATGATTCATCGTCTAAAGAGTTGAAGAACGATGAAGGAAAGATCGTCTGAAGAAAGATGAAGACGATAGAAGCAGAAGATCATCCGAGGAATCAAGCTCACATCCAATGCAAGCAACAAAGTCAAATCAAGTACACTTCTCATTGAAGAAAAAACCAAGAAAGCTTTGTGCAGAAGTTTCAAAATGAAATCCCAAGTTCTGACACAATGCTATGATGAAGATAAAAGGAACCGTGGTGTCATTATCATATTTTCTTATCTCTACACCAACGGATAAAAGCTCAAACCTATGCTACCTGCTAGATGACAAATTACATCTTTACGATAAAAGGGTCTCTATCAAACAGTACCACGCTCTGATGCAAGTACATTTTGTACCGTTTGATCCAACGGCTAGAATCTTCATGAAGACCAAGCTCCAACAACTCTAATCTATATCACAGAATATTCATAAGTATAAAGCGCTTATGCTCACAAAGATCGAGCTTCTATACTCAAATCACTTTAGCGTGAAAAGAAGCCTCAGTGCTCATCACACGGAGATGATCATCGACATCGTCTGCTTCAACATAGAGAGTAATTTTTCTTAAGAGTCAAATTCTTTGTAACTCTCTCATGTAACAGAACATAAAGTATACACTAAGAGTCAAACCTCATCTAAAATATTTTATGATTCATGAACTTAAATGTACCTACCATCACTCTTATTATAAGAGACTATTTGTAGATGAATTGATCTTGAAAAAGATCGTTTGAGGAGAAGTCCTTTAAACTTGTTGTAAAGGATGAGTCCTGATAATACTTAATAGGGAGGAATCCTTCGAATACTTGTTCCTGAAGAGACAAGGGCAAAAGAATACTCAACAATGTCCGGAGAGGCAGTGACCAAAGAATACTCGGTAGTGCCTGAAGAGGCAGTGGCAAAAGAATACTCGCTATGCTTGAAGAGGCAGGGACAAATAATACTTGTAAGGAGAAGTCCTTGATACTTGCATAGTGAAATATTGGTGCTGCCAAGGACTGGACGTAACCCTATCGTTCTGGGGGTGAACCGGGATAAAAATGTCTGTGTGCATCGTCTACTCCTATGCTCTTACATTTCCGCTGCACCAAACGATACCAACGAAGATGATAAATCTTTATATCGTTTGGAAAACCAAGTTTTTTATGCGCACAATTCAACCCCCCTTCGTGTGCTACTCTGATCAACTTCAAATATTTAAGGGAATTAATAAAAAAATTATTTAGAAATGATATTTTTAAAATGTTACATCCTAGAAAGTTTACAAACCACTTTGATAAAAGATAATATTTTAAATATGTTTTTGTCTCTTTAGAAAAATACAATTATATATTTTTAATATATAAGTTTGATGAATTATTTAATTATTTAAATATTAATATTAAATATTTATAAAGTCTATAATACTCTTTTTTATTACTTTTCAATTTTTCTTGCTATATTTTTATTATTAGATCAATTTATGATGTTCATGATTGAATTTTTCTTTTATAAATATTTATTTAAATGTTGGTCACACGGTCTATTAAAGTAAGAAAGTGTGTATTTTTTATCTTTCAATATGTAAATAAATATTATAATTTTAAAATCTATTTTTCAGGTGAATAAAAAAGTATATCTCTTTTATCATATTATATATTTTTCTTTCGAAAAAAAAATCTAGGGTTAATATGTTTCTTGTCCCTAACTTATAAACTATAATATAAAATGGTTCCTATAAATTTTTTTATGATGTTTAGTGCTTGAAAATTTTTGTTTGCTTGAAAATAATACTTGTGACATCATAAAACATTTTAAAAATATTTTTATCTAGTCACCAACCAACATGGAAATCCTAATCACATATCCACATGTAATTTTCATATCAGTTTGTGTATAGATTTAATTAAAGCATTTAATACGTGTGTTTTGAGTTTCGATTCAATGCATTACCTGTTTTAATGTGATTTTGCAATGCACTAGGTTAGTGGCTAAGATAGCGGTATGATAAAAATTCCTACAAAACTCTTGGATAGTATTATTAAAAAGTGGCTAAGACAGCGGCATGATGAAAATTCCTACCGAGGGTAACATCCCAACTTTCGGGGGTCACAAATAGTAACCTATTAAATAAAATAAAATGAAATGATTTTACAAAAGTATTTACAAATAAGGGTATTTTTTTTTTTGATTTTCTTTCTTTTCAAAACATTTTCAAAACCTGATATGCATACTCTTGCCCAAACACATACATCCGCCGCCATTGTCAAGGCAAGCACGTGTGAGTGACGACGGATGTTCAAGACATATAAAATATAGAGTGAAGTAATGTCTTAACCGACAACAAAGTTCAGAATGCGATAACACCCTAAGTCCAATATACTTCCTACAATCCCCTCACTGGAGATTCGTAGGAGAGTAATGCATCGGAACATATCCAAGACCAAAGTAAGTAATACAACCATCCCTACGAGCTTCAACCAATGACGGTAAGCTTCTCTACCCAAGGCTTTAGCCTTACATCTAACTATTACTTCTACAAGTCTTCGGTTGGTTCACTCACTCCAAGAAATTCTTCTCGTCAATCAGTTCAATCACCTTCTTGCAGCGATCAACAACTACTCGCAACAACACCTATTAGGGCCTGACAGTTTGCTGACCGCCCAAACACAAACAAAGCAAACAAGGAAGAAACGGTCAACTTCCTAGAGTAATGTAATATAAGTCCTAGCAAGATTTAACATAGTCAAGTAGCGTGTGAATAATAATTAGACACGACATAAGTTGATCTCTAGCCTCTGAGCGTCAAGTCATCAGTCCATTACTCGCTGCCAGCGCATAGGTGTATTTTCATTTCCTTGCCAAGGAAGCACCAGGTCTCACTAATGTAAACGCACGACCCATGGGTCAATCATCTAACACGATCAGGTCTATACTCTATACTCAACAAATAGATAATAGGATCTAGGACTAGCCCCTTAATTGGTCCAAGTAATATGATTACTGTCTAACCTCCTAAGCAAATAACAAATAGTATGACTAAGGTCTATCCTCTAAATCAACTAATACATAATAGGATTAAGGACCATCCTTTTTAATCCAATAGTCAAAGATGTGATTAAGGTCCATCCACTTTAATCAAATAGCAAAGAAGGATTAAGGTCCAACAACTTTAATTCACAAGCAAATAATAGGATTAAGGTCCATCCTCTTTAATCCATAAGCAAATAATATGATTAAGGTTCATCCTCTTTAATCCATACGCAAATAATAGGATTAAGGTCCATCCTCTTTAATTCAATAGCAAATAGTATGATTAAGGTCCTACCACTTAATCAAGCAGTAAATAATATGATTAAGGTCCAACCACTTTAATCAAGGAGTAATTAATAGGATTAAGGTCCTGCCACTTTAATCAAAGGATAAATAATATGATTAAGGACAAGCCTCTAAATCAAGTCATGCACGTATGCAAGAGCTAGCAAACCAAGATTCGTCCTCACCCGGATACGTGTCTGGCTATGGTTTATTGTCTCTATCGTTTTTCCCTAAGGTAAACGCTGGTCCATTGACCAATTGCTTCACAACAAGGAGTAGCATCTGCACTTAATGGTTGTCATACTCACAGCAGCTCCTCTTCACGATGTTCGCAAGTCGAATCCTCATCTTTCCTCGAACCTCAGATCTTCGGCCCTTCTCATTTTCGAACACATTTTCATATCGTAAGTCTTCCTCAAAAGGGGTTATCTTTATTATTCAAAGTGTTCTATCTTGAGTTAATTCATTATGAAATTTATTCTCAAATCAAGTCTTATGCATTCATTTGTTTCAAAATCTAACAAGTCAAAAGATCCCAATTATCCCCAAGTTCTCTTTCCCGAGAAAGCCTCGATCCATCACGTCAGCAGTAGCTCAGACCTTCCGTCGGATCCTACTTGCTAACTCTTATAACACTCCACATTCACAATCGATGTAATCCCAAGAGTTTGGCATAATTCCATGTTTATGCACTTACACAATTCAAGGAAATAGAACTTGTCTGTCCACTAGAAAACAATAAGACATATACCATAACAAATGGCCAAAGCCTCAGCAAATAACAATGGCCTAAGCCCCAGAAAAGAGAGACACAAGTCTCAAGGTTTAACAATGGCTGAAGACTCAGAAAACATTTTACATTCCGTCAAGTACCAGTCATCGTAAGCAATAAACAAGTCAAAGTTATTGACGCCTAAAGCATATAAATAATAACTAGGAGAGTTTCCCTTACCTTGAGTAATTCTCATCTGTCCTTAAACTTCACAACTTGTTATGAATCTTCTTTCCTCAGCTCAGCTCAATCCAAACAAGATCCAAGTTTCTAAGACTTGTCGGCTAAGGGTCGCCGAGGAAAGTCGCGGCTCACGGTGGGTGACGGAGGAACTATCGCCAGAGACACAAAGGAAGGATGTTTCTTCATCATTTCGCGGCCAGGAACTCAATGGCGCTGTCCGTTTCCCCAAATGATCGACGATATGCTCTGAAAGTTCAGCCGAAGGTCGACGGTGGTCGTCGGGGTCATCGAAGGAAATGAGCCAAATATGAAATTGAAAACATGATTTTGCTCTCCTCGCGACAAGGATCGTCGCAGTATCCTCCGTTTTTCCATCAGTCGCCGGAGTGGACCGGAAAACACCTCCAAAGGCTGCGGCGGTCGACGGCGGCGGAACGACGATCCGGAACATGTGTTTTGTTGTGAACAACGCAAGGGTTCCAACAGTACTAACCTCGCTATGAACGGAGGCCTGAGGAGACCAGAATCGAAGAGACAAGTTGGCGTTGGCGGCGACGTCGGCTACGTCGTACTCCTCTGTTTTCACGTTTTATTTGTCGCTTTCATGGAGATGGTGGGACGCGTGGTGCTGTGGTGCCGTGGTGGCCTGGTGGGTGGATCTCGTAGTTCTTGGCTCATGTTGGTGGTGTTTCGGCCATGAGGAGAAGGAGGTGATGGTGGTTGTGTTTCCATGGTGGTGTGCGCGTGAGTGTGGTGCGGCCATGGAAGCAAGGAGCTCACGTGGTTGCTATTTCAAGAGAAAGGAGATGGCGGTGAGTGTGTGTTGCACGTTGATGGAAGAAAAGAGTGGTGGTGTGGCTTGTCTCATGAAGAAGAAGGAGAAAACGCAATAATGGTGATGAGAAGGAGTGCGCGTGGCTTTCATATTGGTGGTGGTGCCATGTTTGTTGCTGCAAGTAAGTAAAAGAGAAAGAAAGAAGAAGAAATGGGTCTTGCTGTAAGGGAGGAAGGGACGTGAAAATGAATGAGAAGGAGAGAGTATAGTCGAGAGACAGAGAACGGATTGGCTGATGGGTGAGGAGAGGTGGACGGATAAGGATGGTTTAATATTTAGGGAATATATTTTGAGAAAATATTTTGTAGATCGGTACGGATTGGTTTAGACGTAGAGTTAAGAGAAAAATATAAAAATTATGTATTATTATTCTACAAATTATGAGGAACTTTATGAAATAATAAAATATAAATGAGTATCACTTTGAGCAAATTAAAATAATCCATGAACCAAGAAATGAGTAAAAATTGAGCTAAAGAATAATTTTGAGACAATTAGAATAAATATGACGTTTTTATATTGGGTATCTAAGATATGTATCTCCCCATAAAAGGTCGATAGTTGTTTTCGGTTCATTTAAGTGAGAAAATGGCTTGAACGCAGTCTGCTTCAAAATCTACCGTAAAACTACTTTTTGCAATATCCTTCAGATGAGAAAACTTTCTTCACAGGAAATATTCCTAGTGGCAAAAGAATTAAGACAACGTGAATGGAATTCCCGAAGGAAGCTCCAAATAGAAAAACCTTTTGTTCAGGGTCTCGCTTTAAGTCCCTGCGGAGATAAAGTCTAACTTTATTGGGTTTTCGTAAAGGGAAACCTATCGGGCGTACAATCTATAGTTCCGTATTGGTTCAATTGACATCACAAAAGTACCCTAATTGTCTTATTTTCTTGCCACTGTCGAATTATAATTTAAACAGTGCTCTAGTAGCGGAAATAGCATTTTTCGGACACTCTCGACCTTAGTTGGATGCGAATACGGCTCGTGCTACCATTCAAACTGACTATAGTGTCATCCTTAGTAATATTGTGAACTTTCTCCTTTATTACACTTGTCAAACCAACAAACTCTCGTTCATTACATTTTAGTGCCCATTCAGTTATTCGTTATGCAAACGGGAAAACACACAACATATTAACAGAGAAGTAAGATTTTTCTGTATTGATTCAAAGGTGAAACCACGTTGAGTTTAAATGACAATCAAACATACACTTCTGTAAGTTTTAAGTTCGAATCACATTCACACCCATTTCAATGTTGTCCATACATTACCAAGATGTAAACATGAAGAAGGTTTTCGCTTGGGTTGAATGAACGTTGAGTGTTCACGTTTTTAATGCAAACACGATCTTAATTCTTACAAGATAATGGTGTATGATTTTTGTGGGAGTCAGGCTGCTCCACAATCCAACCTCACTAAAATTTCTCTTGCAACACCACATCATTGGTGACCAGTATCTCTTTTATCTGTGGACTGGGCGAGACCCTAGGGTCCCTCGCCCAGGCGCGCCAGCCCGGGGCGACACGCGAGCCAGGGAGCTGGGCCTTTTCCTAGGAGGCTCAACTGGCCCATATGAGAAGTTAAGGGCGCCAAGCCCAAACCCCGAATCTATAAATAGGGAGCGGTTACCAATTGTAAGGGTCTCTTAGCTCATTTGGGAAATAACAACTTGAAATTCAGTTACTTTCTCTCTCTAAGCGGTTACGCTCTTACTCTCCCTAGATTCTCACATCACGATCCTCTCACTATGGGTACCGTACCTCATCTCTATGTTCTTGGATAGAACATTTGGCGCCGTATGTGGGGATCGGTAGATTTCGATTCCCGGACACGTGGATTGTGATTTGGTTGAGAGAAATTTGATTTTCCGTGCAATTTTCTTCGGTTCTCTGGAATTTTGGTTGAATTCCTAGTTCCCTGGTGAAGCCTAATGGAGGCACGTCGTTGAAAAAGGAAGGAAAGGCTGAGACACGCGTGCGGTTCGTCATTGCGTCGTGCATGCGGAAGGAGGCATGATGAATCGGGAGATGAACTGTTGACATTCGAGACACCGGGCGCTCACGGGGATTTGAAATGGTTAATCTGCGACGTTAATAACCGCCTTGAGCAACCAGATGGGGAAGAATGGTGCGCTTACCACCAAACAACAGGCCACGATACAGAGGAATGTCGTGATTTGCTGCGCGCGGTGGAGCGATTAATAGCGGTAGGGGAACCAATCAGACCTCAGAGGGATCAGGCCTTAACGACTAAGGAGGTGAGCACGATTGCAGGAGGATTTGGTGGAGGTGGAGTCACTAGTGCAGCAAGGAAGCGATACGCCAGGGCGGTGAACGCGGTCACGGAGACTCCTTTTGGTTTTTCACACCCGGACATTAGATTTTCGCCCGCGGACTTCTGCGGAATAAAGCCACACTTTGATGATCCGATTGTGGTCCAACTGTGTGTCAACCAACTCAATGTTCAGCGAGTGCTGCTGGATCAAGGAAGTTCGGCGGACATCATTTACGGTGATGCGTTTGAACGTTTTGGTTTGAAAGAAAAAGACCTCACTCCCTACGTGGGAACTCTTGTGGGGTTCACGGGCGAGCAAGTATGGGTAAGGGGCGTTCTCGACCTTGATACTACATTTGGTGAATTTGAGAACGCCAAAACGCTGAAGGTGAGATACCTAATCCTGGGGGCGGTGGGATCCTACAACATGATAATCGGCCGGAACACCTTGAATCGTCTGTGCGCCATGATCTCAACAGCACATCTGGCGGTCAAGTATCCATTACCAAATGGGCGAATCGGAAGAGTTGTTGTGGACCAGAAGAGTGCAAGGGAATGCCATTGCAACGCGGTGGAACGATATGGGAAAAAGAGTGCTTCGACAGAACACCGATGCAACGAGGTCGACGTGCCAGAGGAAGACCTGGATTCGAGAGGCGAGAGGCGAGTCAACATGCCCACACCGATCGAAGAAACTAAGGAATTGAAATTTGGCGAGAAGATCCTCAAAATTGGAACCAGGTTGACTGAGAATCAAGAACAAAGGTTAACAAAACTGTTAGGTGAGAATCTGGATCTTTTTGCTTGGAGTCACAAAGGCATGCCTGGAATAGACCCAAACTTCATTTGCCACAGGCTGGCATTAAATCCCGACATCAAACCAATAACCCAGACGCGCCGGCGAATGGGCGATGAAAAGGAAAAAGCGATTCAACAAGAGGTTAACAAATTGCTGGCGACAGACTTTATTCGAGAAATCAAATATCCGACATGGCTGGCGAACGTGGTGATGGTGAAAAAGGCAAATGGAAATAGGCGCATGTGTGTGGACTACACAGATCTGAACAAAGCGTGTCCTAAGGATTCTTACCCGCTGCCGAGCATCGACAAGTTGGTGGATGGGGCGTCCGGGAACGAGCTGCTAAGCCTGATGGATGCCTATTCAGGGTATCACCAAATCAAAATGCACTCATCAGACGAGGACAAGACAGCCTTCATGACCACTAGAGTGAATTATTGTTATCAAACAATGCCTTTTGGATTAAAGAATGCCGGGGCGACTTAACAACGGGAGTGGAGCAGGGGTCACGCTGCAGGGGCCTGGAGAGTTAGTCCTAGAGCAGTCTCTAAGATTTCAGTTTAAGGCTAGTAATAATCAGACAGAATATGAAGCTTTGATTGCAGGTTAGAAGTTGGCTATCGAGGTTCAGATCGATAGTTTGTTGGTAAGGACATATTCGCTGTTGGTGGCAAACCAAGTGAATGAAGTATTCCAGGTGAAAGAGCCGGCCTTGATGAAGTATCTGGAGCGCGTTAGGCTCCTGATGAGTCGATTGAAGGAGGTAGTGGTCGAGTTTGTGCCGAGAACACAGAATCAAAGGGCGGACTCCCTGGAAAAACTGGCAAGCACTCGGAAGCCCGGAAATAATCGGAGTGTGATTCAGGAGACACTCGCCAATCCAAGCATAGAAGGAGAGCTGGTGGCCTCTGTTGACCTCCAAACGACTTGGATGGACCCCATCGTGGATATCTTGGCGGGGGAGCCAAGTGGGGTAATGAAGTACACAAAAGAGCAAAGACGAGAAGCAGGGCATTACACACTGCTTGATCGAACGCTTTTCCGAAGGGGAATCAGCTCACCCCTCTTAAGATGTCTCCCACCCGGTAGGTATGAGAGCGTTATGGCGGAGGTTCACGGAGGGATTTGTGCCGGTCACATAAGAGGGAGATCCCTAGCGAGCAAGGTCCTTAGGGCGGGATTTTACTGGCCCATGATAAGGAAAGGTTGTGCGGAATTTGTAAAGAAATGCGAAAAGTGTCAAATGTTCGCAGACTTACCCAAGGCCCCGCCAGAGCAGCTAGCCACGATTAGCTCACCATGGCCTTTCGCCATGTGGGGAGTTGACCTCGTTGGACCTTTCCCAACCGCCAGGTCACATATGAAGTTCATCCTCGTGGCGGTGGACTATTTCACCAAGTGGGTAGAAGCCGAGCCCCTAGCAAGCATTACTGCAGGCAAGATCGTAAACTTTTACTGGAAGAGAATCGTGTGCCGGTTTGGGATCCCGAGGGTGATTGTCTCAGATAATGGAACGCAGTTCGCAAGTAATCAGGCGAGGGAATTCTGTGAAGAGATGGGTATCCAGAGAAGATTCTTTTCCGTGAAGCATCCCCAGACAAATGGGCAAGCGGAATCAGCTAATAAGGTGATTTTGCGGGGTCTAAAGCGTCGAATTTTTGAAGCAAAGGGAGCTTGGTTAGACGAGCTTCCGGTGGTGATCTGGTCCTATAACACAACACAACATTCGACAACAGGGGAGACCTCTTTCAGGATGACCTATGGCGCGGACGTCATGCTGCCCGTGGAGATAGATAACAGCTCTTGGAGGACGACACCGCAGTTTGAAGGCGAGAACCCTTCCAACATGGCAGTAGAACTAGACTTGTTATCTGAAATGCGGGACGAGGCTCGTATCAGAGAGGCTGCAATGAAGCAGCGAGCTGCAGCGAAATATGACACGAAGGTTCGCCCAAGGGCGATGCAGGAGGGGGATTTGGTGCTTAAGAAACGAACTGGGAACATGGGAAATAAGCTAAACTCGATTTGGGAGGGCCCTTACAGGATTTTGAAGGTATTGGGGAAGGGGGCTTATCACCTAGAAAGCTTAGATGGGAGGCGGGTGCCACGGTCTTGGAACGCGGCGAGTCTGAGGTACTATTATAGTTGAAGCTTAAGGGAAAGCCCAGCTTGGCGCAAGGGCGAGCAGCTGAGTGTGACTCACGAAGACCGATGGACTAAAAACAAATAGACGCTCTTGTTCTCCATCTCGGGAGTTTGTTGGCAAATAACACCTAAATAGTAAATGGCAGATAACGCCTAAATAGTAAAAACAAAGACACGTTCTTGTTCTCCACCTCGGGAGTATGTTGACTATAACGTCTGATTGAAAATACAAAAATTGTATCCAGCCATTTCAATCACACTGAATTGCGACAAGAGCTAGGTGGGAAAAATTGCCTGAAGGTGGCGATCCCAACACGACCTTGATTGTAAGACCCAAGTTTTTAAGCTTAGAATAAGTGGAAGAGATTTCCATTTACGATTAGGCTTGACGTATCGTGAAGGAAAAACCTGAACAAGAGTTTATCGAATGAAATAAATTTATGAAGGAGAAAGTTCAGGAAAATTCTAAGGATTGTATCCGAATCGATAAAAGGTATAGCACGATCGATTCACTTAAGCCTAGGACAAGAACCTTAGGAAAAGACTAAGTTCCACCCTTGGAACACTGTAGGAATTTATTCCAAAAAAAACTTCAGAGAAATGTTAGAACTTCTCTTTTTCCATATATCACAATCGTTTCGAGGCGAAACTCTAGAATCTACGAACGTCCGATTCCAATCATCGGAAGTTTGCCGAAACCAAAACCCTGGTATTTCAAAACCCTAGAATCAACCGACAATGAAGACTTTTTCTATTCAGAGCTTCAAATGAAGATTCTACACGCGTACACCCATTTCTCTCGATGATTTCAATCTTTCTTCAGAAGGAAGTTTTCTATTCCGACATCCGATGCAAAAAGCAACTTATCGGGTAAACTAGTTTTACACCGACTTTGCATTAGTCGCCTAAAATACAAGGGAACCTCTTTTTAGTTTTGGAATTCTTTCGCCAAAACGTATCTTAGAATTCACGGAGAATGAAGCCGGAAAAATCAGAATCGTGAAACTTTCATTTTCCCGCGTTTTTCCATCCTCTATATAGCAAGCCTCGAAAACCAAAAATCATGCTGATATTTCTTTGAAGAATTAGAAGATTCAGCGGGGTGAATATCGTGTCTAAAATACGTTGGAATCAGTAGGAAGAATCGGAAATCACTCTCATATTTTTATCGTAACTCTATGAGCCAAATCCTCCGATATCTAAACAAAACTGTACCGGTTTACTAAATATCTATTCAACCTTATCCAATCTTTGATAAATATCTGTTCATACTTATCCAATCTTTGATAAATATCTGTTCATACTTATCCAATCTTGATAAATATCTATTCATACTTATCCTATCCTTAATAAATATCTTCCATTTCATTCCCTATAAATATGTGAAGCTTGAAACAAAAACCTCACAAACACACACACACAACCCGCGGCTTGGAGAGAAGAAGGAGGAGGAAAGCTTTTCTTCATTTCTTGCCTGATCGTCTCACAGTTTGTTGCTACGCATAGGTATCGAGGTATAGTCGCTAATCCTTACCTCTGATCGTCGTTTCCATAGCTTTTCTTTATACTTTTCTGTGCTCTTAGTTTTGAGGTTTTTGCAAAATTATCCAAATGACTTCATCTTTCTTTCTAAACTTATTCCCTGCGTGCCCCTGAGCATGTTTAGCGGATTACATTTTGCTGATTCTCGCCGAATTGCTGCCGAGTTTCAATTCTGCTCATAATACCCATTTTTGCTAAAGTTCCAACCTTTGGGCTTAAAACCCTCTACTGAGCTTAGCGTTAGTAAGATTAGTCGTCATAATCGTCGTTAGTATCAACCCCATCTAATTTGTTTTTCGAAACTCTGCCTTTGAAATTCTGAGCTGAAAATAATGACTAAAATACCCCTGCGACAGTTTTCGATTCGATAATTTTTCTGAGAGTTTCCTTGGCCTAGATATCGCCTAAGAATACCTAGGAATCGATTTAGATCGAAGAAAAAGTTCGGAAACCCTATTTTACATAGTGGCCGAAACCTATTGCTTAGGGTACCGTGTCCAAAAATAATTTTTGGGTCTCTATGACCTGAGCCATTGCGTAGCTCTTTCAATTGTCGAAATTTTGGCGCTGGTTTCGTGTCATTCCGAGTTCTGTAGCTCGAGTTATGCTCGTTTTAGCGAACGAGGTTCTGTCGTCTATCCATGCTTAAAAAAATTGTACTCTGAAGCTTCTTAAGCTTTGTCTAAACGCTAGTTAGTATTGTATTGACCGAATTGACTTGTTTTGATTGACCTTCGCTTCGTTTACTCAAAGATTCGTTTGGAGGAACACTTGGAGCAGGAAAAGAGGATTGTGAAGGAGCCTTGCTTGAACACACTGGACGAGTTCGAGGTTAGGGCAACTTACTTGCTAGCTAATGCTTTGTAGGCGTCGATAAATTCGACTTGATTTATTGTTTATGCATATGAATTGTCTGGATTGAAAATGTTTTCTGAAGGCTTCGGCCGAGTGAACTGATTGAGACGTGTGTCTCCGTTTTCTGGGCTTCGGCCGACATGGGAGATTATGATTTATCGCATTGATATGTTGATAATTGACTCGCATGCTTAATTGTTAAATGGTTAACTATAGGCTATGTGATTATTTGTTCACATGATATTTGGATTATATTGATTATAATGTGTCTTTCTATTACGCATTTGAATTGCTGACTATATTGAATATACCGTGCAATTGTTCGAATGAGTGAGGAACGTCAAGATAGTGGATAACGGGTAGTTATGCCAGACTCCTGACGAGTTTTTAGATAAAGTTTGATGGGACGGACCGAGGTTCGTACCCTATTATTGTTTTATGGATCGAGACCTTCTCAAAGGAAAATTGAGTTTGAAAATGATATTGGAAAAACCCCATTTGAATTCACGTAAGAACTTGAGTTGTTCTGTCTAAGGCAAGAAGGGCTTTTAATGAGTCATTGTGCCCGGCCAGCTTACCTGGGAACTTCTCGGGCCATTACTTGGGTGATGATGGACCTTTTGTTTTGAGACCTTCTCTAGGGAATCATTGGAATTATGGGATCTTTGAAACTAATAGGATTAGAGACGAAACTTAAACAATTTCATAATGAACCTCCATAATGTATTAAACAACCTCAAAACCCTTAATATAATGATAAAAGACTAAGACGAAAGTTTAGGGCTTGAACATTAGTTTTGGAAAATGAGAATTGTCGTCGAATCCAAGTTATGGGAAAACTGCAAGTTTCTGAGTATGTCGAATACTCCTTCGCTCTTTCAGCAGTTTGTTTGGCCATCGAGATGGTGAGCCATGGTAAGTTGAAAGGTCACTGAGTGCGAGCTGCATTCTTTTGCTCGTTGAGCAGTTTGGTTGGCCATCGAGACGGTGAGCCCAAGTGACTAGGAAAGTTACCAAATGCGACTAGCACTTCTTTGTGTACCTTAGGGTGTGGTAGAAACAATGTACTCTAGCTAGACACGCGTACCTTGGTGAGGACGATTCGTTGTTTGGCTAACCATATTGCATTCATGCATACATTTCTTGGAAAGTGTGCTGCTTTCCGAAGGACGATCTCAGATCGGACTTCACAGGAGTGTGCTACTTCATAGGAGCGAGATGCTTCACAGGAGTGTGCTACTTCACAGGAGTGTGCTGCTTCATAGGAGCGAGATGCTTCACAGGAGTGTGCTGCTTCATAGGAGCGAGATGCTTCATAAAAGCGAGATGCTTTAGCGGAGCGAGATGCTTCGGGTCATCGTGAGGGTGACATTTTATCCGGATCATATTTTGAGCATGACATTGCATTGGCATACCATGCATTTAACTATATTCGTTGATATATTGCTTATCGAGTTTTCGAGATATAACTTATTGAACTGTTGAGATATTGAATATTGAATTGTTATTAGAAATCTGATAACATGTTATGTATATACCTTAGGGTAGACGATACAGAACTTATATGTCTATATACAACCTATATATATATATATACCCCTTTATTCATCACATGTTGCTTGTATTATCTATTATATTCCGTGAGTTGACCCTAGCGCCTTGGCTTTGTGTGTATGGTTGTGTTTGGGCGGTCGGCCTGCTGCCAGACGTCCAACCGCTGATTCAAGATGGTTCGTCGTTCGGGGAGGATCCTGAGCACAATGACTGCTACTGAGCCTTCGACGTGGACCCGGACTTCATGCATGATCGGATGAGGGTCGATGTTAGGAGTGTATTATATGGGGGGATTGTTTTCACAACTCTGATTGTCATTTCCCATTTGGGGCTGACTTATCTTCTTGAAAACTGTATTCATAAAACTCATGGCTCTGACCATGGGATGAACTTATTCGCCTGCGGGCACTATCTCCAATCACTTTATGTTTATTATCTTTGGGTTGAGTCTTCATTATGTTAAGTCTTATATTTGAAAAGAAAACGAAAAAAAAATATTTACGCATTTTCCGCACTATTGATTTAAAGTCACTAAAGTGGCACCACCGAAATCGAGGTGTTACATTGATGTCTGGGGATCGCTCCGGAAAAGCCGACGCAACTTGCCGTCACTCGTCGGCGATGTGTGCGGATAAGCCTCTTATCCACCAAGCCTCTCCGAAATATTGGCGAGCGAACCTAACTAGGCTAAGTCTCGGGCAACCTATATGGCCATTGGGACCCGAGCGACTATAAGTCCTCGCCAAGCAAAGCTGGTCAGGCCACGCCTGATCTTATGGGAAATATGGTGTGAACAAAGCCTCAGTTCAAAAACTGAGCAAAAGTCCTAGTTAAACCCAGCACACCACCAATTTCGTTGAACGTAATTCAGAAACAAAGAAACTGAAAGGGGGTGCGGGAGAGAGCGAGAAAAACGTGGGGAAGAGTTAAAAAAGACGTAGGAAGTAAAAATTGATTGGTTAATTAAAAGATGAAAGTACGACGATAACAATTAAACAAAGTAAAAGGAAGTAGTATTACAATTATTCAAAATAAATTAACACATTATGTCTTCTTCTCTTGTTCCACAGCATCCCCGAGGTCAACGTCAGCGACTTCCGGGGGGTCTTCCGGACCCTCTAACCCAGCAGGAGTAATCCTTTTAAAAGCACCCAGCGGGTCAAGATTGATAGTAGGGTGGAGGTACTTGATTTGAGCTTTGGCGATCAGGAAGCTGCGAACACGCTCCTTGGCGGCCGCATGGGCGGCTTCATTCCTTATCTTCTCTTCCAGGGTGGCGGCTTGGGCCTCGTGGTCAGCCAAAAGTTTACACTTGGATGACAGATCCGATTGGGCCTTAGCAAGCGCCTCATTCTGGCCCACCAGTTCCTCATGCAAATCAACAATCTCCTTGTCTTTGGCGGTGAGGATTTTTTCCTGCGATGCAGCAGCAATCTCCTTTGCATCAAGGTCCCGCTGGAGCTCCTCGACTTGGGCCTCAAGTTTTTCTTCCTTCTCGCTCGCCTTTAACATCTCAAGCTTTGCATCCTTGAGCTTCTGCCGCATTTTCTCTGTCTTACTCTCCTCCGCCGCCAACTGGTTGGACAGCTTGGAGCAGGTGTCATTGGCCCGAAGGTTATCAGAACGTAGCTTCTCTACCTCTTGGCGAAGCCCGACAATTCTAGTAAGAGGCCGCTCCTGCCATGCCACTTGGGCGAACAGGCAGCCGGCGCAGAGAAGATTGGACACAGCTTCCTGGGCAACGTCTTGCGGGTTCTTGCTGGGAGCCCCCCTTAATTTTTCAAGATAAGGGTGGGATAGGAGAAAAGAGAATGGATCTAGGGGAGAGCTGCTGGAAGGATCCGCGGGCTGGGCTGCTGAGAGATTCTCCCCCTCGCCACCAACCCCAGGAGAATTAGGGGTCGAGGGACCGAGGGTCACCTTGACAGGCGAAGGAATCGGCGGGAGGATGGAAGAGGGTTATCGCCGACCTTCCGCCACAGTCACGGGGCGAGGAGCTTCTGGCGTCAAGGGGTCGCAGGCGCTATCCGCGACAACAGAGTCAGGCGCGACGAACCCTCCGCCCGTGACGGTCAAGGGAGTGGTTTGAGAGTTTGACTCGCCCACTTTACTCCTCTAGGGTGAGCAGTCGCTCACTGGTGAACTCTGTCTTTTTCCTCCGACTTGGATCGGAGAGGGCGCCTTGACGTTCCCAGAAGTGAAGGCCTTCAGCAGATCGGCGGTGGAAAACTTCATGATTCCTGAAAAGTAAAGGGAAAAGTCGTTAGCAACAAAAAGACTAAAAGGGAAGCTTGAAGGTGGCGTTTAGAAGGGAAACCTAATCGAGGGAGTAGTTTGGAGCCTGGAGAAGCGCCGAGCAATTCAGCGCAACTGAGGCGGGGAAGCTGAGACAGGACCCTAAAGGCAAAATTTTCTCCGGAAAAGGGAAATGCCTTAGGGGGATCAGCCATTGACTTAGGACATTGGGTCCAGTAAAGCGGAAAGAGGGTTTTCCCTCCTTTCTGCGTGAATACCGAGGGGTAGGAGGGGTGAATAATAACCCGGAAGTACCGATGGGCCAAGTAGGAGTTGGAATCAACTTGGAATGGAATAAATCGTTCTCGACGCGGCCGGGGCGCCAGAGCAACCCAGTCGTGGGGCCCCAGGGATTGAGAATCTACTTCAAAGAAAAAGGAAAAAAAAGGGAAGGGAAGGCGCTACATCGACTCTATTGCAGAGGATTTCAAAACACCTCATATAGGCCCAGGCGTGGGGGTGAAGTTGACAAGGGGAAACGTTGACATCACGCAACACTTTATTGAGAAACGGGGAGAAAAGGAGTTTAACGCCACGATTGAGGAACAAATATTCGTATACAAAGAAGAAATGGGAGAACTGAGGGTTAGGCGCGCGGTGTTGCCAAGGGCGGTCTTGATCTCGGCACCCGGTGGTGCGAAGAAGGTTCTCCAACAATGGGGTGCTACAAAGATCGCCAGACCTGTGAGCAAGGTCGGAAATAGAATCGCTGGTGGAAAGCTCTGATGGCTGGTCAAGGATTCCTTGGAAAGGAGCATCCTGGACGAGGGGGGGGGAGACTGGCGAAGGTTTCCAAGCGATGAGCTTTGATTTCCTCTATGGAGGGGCTCCTGTCGGGGGATTGATAAAATGAAGAGAGAGGGGACGAAGAACTAACAGGAAGAAGGTGAGGAGGAGCAAGAGGGATCGGGGTCTGCAGAGTCGTCGAGGGAAGCCGGTGCGAAAGCCAGAAGCAAGGATGAGAACAGTTGACAATAAATGGTAAATGATGGAGCAAGAGGGATTTTAAAGCTAAAGTGGGTAGCAGTTGGGAAATCGTGTCCCATTGTGGTAAGGTGGAATTATTACACTAGGAGAACGTGACGCGGTTTGTTTTTTTGGGGAATGGGAACGGCACAATAAGTGAAAAATCGCAACCGTTGAAAATCATTGGTTTAAATTCCAGTTGGCAGGCTTTATTGTGATTTGAAGGGACATATCAGAGATAGTGGTTAAGATTTTGTAAGAGTCGTTGGACCTTGTGCTATCCTAATGCGCTACATATGGCTTACACGCGTCAATTTATCGTGGTCCACGGCGATCATTGCTGGAACAGGGCGAGGGATCCAAGCGCTGTCGCCACAAGCCAATTTGTGGACTCATGGGATCAAAGGAATTCGCCGGGAAAGTCAAAGAATTAGTCTTAGGCTCTAGTTATCAAGCCATGTTGGCAATTATTTTAAGTCGTTAGGTTTTGGCTTTGGGTAACTTACTCGTGATTGTCGCCTTGTATTTACTTTTTCTTTAAAAGACACACTCAGCTCTCATGCTTCGAGCTCGGTGTCTTGTGGACTTGTGGACTGGGCGAGACCCTAGGGTCCCTCGCCCAGGCGCGCCAGCTCTAGGCGACGCGCGAGCCAGGGAGTTGGGCCTTTTCCTGGGAGGCCCAACTGGCCAATTAGGAGAAGTTAAGGGCGCCAATCCCAAACCCCAAATCTATAAATGGGAGCAGTTACTAATTGTAAGGGACTCTTAGCTCATTTGGGAAATAACAACTTGAAATTCTGTTACTTTCTCTCTCTAAGCGGTTAGGCTCTTACTCTCCCTAGATTCTCACATCACGATCCTCTCACTATGGGTACCGTACCTCATCTATATGTTCTTGGATAGAACAGTCGGAGATGAAAACCACCATAACAGTGTGAGGGAACAAATTCTCCCGAACCATCATTTGATTGCGGAAGGGAAGAATGGAGAAATAATAATCTAGAAGCTTAGGAAAAAGGCTAAATTAAAACAAAATTCATAACAATAATAAATAAAAGGGTTTCGACAAAGTTTCCCGAATTGAAAATCCCTGAAAGTTTAAAACTCGAATCAAACATGAACTAACTTTAATACCAAAACCAACATAAAACTTAAATGTAGGTTGTTGAGAATCAGATTGTCTTACTTTCGTAAGTTCTCATTCATGAGACTTGAAAGATTTACTCATCCTCACAACCTCACTACGCAATTCAAAGGTTTTTAGAGATCAAGTTTTGCTTCCTGCACTTCAGCGCCGCTACTTGCTCCTTCATTGTCCATGGGTGGCTTGGATTCACAAGGAGGCAACCCCTGCACCAATAAAAAAGATAAGCATAACATTAATAAATATTGTTTAATGAAGTAGAAAAAGGTCTAATTGTCTTTCCTACTTGTCCAGTATTCTCGGTAAACTCATTTGGTGACTCTACTTTTTCTTTAGTTGGCTCTTCAATTGAGATATTAGGAACTCTTTGACTGCTAGAACCTCTTGTGGTTCTTGGTTTCTTTTTCTTTCTAGTTGCAGGTGCCTCCTTCTTTTTTTCCTCGAAAGGGAAAATTTTGTTCCTAAATCCTTGCAATTGGTCATCTGGCCTGGTAATGAAATTTTTTTGAAACCGACATTTATAAATAGGAAAAATATAATAAAAAAAATTGTATGCTCAAATAGAAAAACAATTTATACTATGAAATCAATTCTTTTAAACAAAAACATTTATTTGTTTCTACATTTTTTAGGCATATCATAATTATCATATTTGCTTTAAATTTAGCAAATCCAGTAGTCCTAATACCTTTATTTGTTAATCCAGTTTTTTTATCAATCAAATTTCAACATTATATTTTCTAAATCTTCCATACCAATATATTTTGTGATATACATACATTGAGAATAGGGACAAACTTGCATGAATTATGTGCAAGAATAGAAAATAACAATATCCTCCCTCATAAATAAGCAAATGAGCTCTTATGAACATAAAGGAGATTCTATGAATTGAATTAAATCATTCTAAACCGAACAATATCCAAAGTATAAGAAATCAGGGTCAATTATGTATGCCAAACATTCCACATATTTATTTGATTATAAAAATTATATACTATTCCTCCTTATTCTCTACATCAACTCATAGTTCCAATGAATACTATTCAAAGCACTTTGATGGCATAGACAATACAATTATTGATTAATGTAGCTTTAATTTTGGTTTCATGCATTTAAATATACACATCAATATTCACTGACAAAAAATACACACGAAATCTAACAAAGTATGACTATTAAAATGACCCTTCCAACAGAGTAAGATCAGTAAGAAGAGTAGCTACATTTGCAAACTAAATGCATTTTATCTCCTTATCTGCTAGAGCTCATGGGTATGCATTTTAGGACAAGGTAATTAAGATGCAAGAAATGAATATTTCAATAGAGATTTTATTTATTTATGAAAATGTGTGACCTTCTTGATAGCTCGATCATAATATCACCAATTCATAAGTCATGCATGGAATTGTTGCATAGTAGAAGAAATATTTGGTCATAGTATAATGTATGATGCTCATAAAGAGTGTTGAAAGCGAGCTTGTGAAATATAGTCATGTACACTAATTCCAAATTAACCATGTAAAATGAAAATGACTTTTAATATTCCCATTTATTTGGAAAGAAAAATACAACAAGAAGAGGTGAATTAGCTATTTGTCAAAGGGGACTAACCGCAGTTTGTTCAATGGAGTAGAACCTAAATCAATGTTGCATATTGGACAGGTTGTCAACTCTTCATCTGTAATTTTATCATAAATGCACTTCCTGCAAACTAAACAACATTTGCAAAAAAAAAGTCTATTAGGAAATTTAGCATGTCTTTGTCTAATCAGTGATAAATAGTCACGAAAAATGAATGTTTCACCAAACCAAACCTCACACGAAAAATCCATTATTACTTACATGAAAAATTCAGAATGTCATGAAATAAATTTAAGTAAATTAAAAACAATCTTGTTCATATAATGTTAATGCAGCATATGCTTGAATGTGATGTCCTAGACATTATTAGAAGCATAGATACAGGAAATAGATTTCATAAGTGAAGTTAAAGATGCACAATCTCTCACAATTGTACACAATTATAAAAAACAATTCTGAAAAAACTTCCAAAGATTAGTCACTCTACTCACAAATTCTTGTATAACTTTTTTTTATGATAAATCAAAGTGTGAAAAACTAGCATAGACAGATGACTAAGGTCAAGGAAAGATTATAAGAAGTTCTTTATTTGTGTTGACTAAATTACCCAAGAGGATAACTTCACCACACCATAATGGACCAATAAAATTATTTATAAATAAAATATGAAATTTCAAACTCACTTATCTTAAATATTATTTGTCCTCCTAAGACAAGGATTGATTTACCCAATATTTACCTTGGGTGATTTAAACAACCCCATTTGAGATATCATAATTTTTTATCTATGTATTATAAGAAGTTCATGGGAGATCATAATGAAGTCTTTACAACAACTTGCTATTTAGGTATGATAGTAAGATACTACATGTCTATTAAAAACGTCATTTTAAAAAGGTACTTGAATTTCATAAATGATTCTCATATAGGTAATGGTGTATGTGATCCTTTTACCTTATGTCACTGTTCAAAAAAAGAAGGTTATGTCACCAAACATCACATAACTAGGTGAATATCTAAGCTACTATTGGGCATACCACAAATAGGCAAGAGAGAATCTTTTCTTTGGGAAGATTGATAGAGTTCTTGATAATTTGGAGTGCAAATGAAAGGAACGGTAGAAGTTTTGGCCATAGATTATTCAGTCCGTAGCCCCCTTTTTTTTATCAAATTTGGAAGTAAGAAAGATCCTGAGGAAGACAGACCGTTTAGATTTGAAGTTTCTTGGATTGATCACCAATTAAGATGTTGAGAAAGCCTTGTAGAGGGAGAACCAGGTATCACAAAGGATCTTTCATAAATAAAAGATCATAAGTAAAAGAGGACTCATTGGTTTTTAACAAGGATGCGTACAGTAATATTTTTAAACAAACTAGAGATAATGTCTAAATTTGCAAGAGTTCAATCTCTTATGAAAACATTATACTCTTTAGCTTTGCGATTTCAGCTTCACAGTCTGAAGAAAGAGAAGAATGACATCCTAAGTCAAGAAAAATTGCATTGGTTTCAAAATTCTCAAGCGCGATAAGTGTGGAGATAGAACTGCTTCCTATTTTCACACTCAAAATGATATTCGTATAAAGAGGACTCAGTTCATAGATGTGACTCTTCAAAGGGAAGTCCTCACAACTTTAAATCACTTTTTTCTAACATTGAAGATTTTAATATGAGCTACCTTTTGACATCTCATCTGCCTAACCTCTAGAATGTTCAACGGGAGAAGTTGACCAAGGAGGTGAGTGGGAAGTAGATGTTCTCAACTGTGAAGTAAATGAGCTCCTATAAAGTTTTGGGTCCTGATGGGTTTCAAGCAATCTTTTTCAAGGAAAATTAGACTTAGTGGGGGATACAACGGTGTTGTTTGTCAAGTAGGCATTCAAATGGTCGTTCTCTGATACATTGGATTGTTGATAGTTTTGTCGTTATGATCCCCAAGAATGATAACCTCATCAATATAAGAGAGTTCCACCCGTTTAGTCTTTGTAATGTGCATTAAAATATCATTACGAAGATTCTTGTCAACTGTAAAGGGTTAATGCTTCATGATATTATTAGCCCCCACACAGAGTAGTTCTATCTCAGAGAAATGCACTAGTGATAATGTGATAGTTCTTCAATATGTTACCTACTAGTAAAGAAAGTTGAAGAGTGAGACAAAATACCTTATAAGCTTGATTTGGAAAAAGGCTTGTGATAGGCTTGATTTCCACTTTTTCAGGCTACTATGAGGGAGTTTGGCTTTCTAGAGAGAACTTTGAGGTTTATGTTTTACGTGTCTACGCCATCTCTATCTTATGGAATGGGAAAAGAGTGATTGGGTTTTTGCAAAAAAAAGGGGACCTTAACCAAGGAGATCATTTATCCCCATTCTTGATTGTCTTATTTATGAAAATGTTTAGTTCAGCTATCTTGATGAAAAATCTAAATGGAAGGTTGGAGCCAATTAGAGTAGCAGGTAATGAGTCGGGTCTTTTGCATTTGTTCTTTGTGGGACGACCTTTTATTCATTAAAGCTAAGGAAAGCTAGGTTAGAAAACTAAAAATATTATTGATGATTTTGTAAGGCCCCTAGGCTACGGGTGAACGAGGAGAAGTCAATAATCTTTGGGGCCTTGGGTCTTGCTATGGTTGCGAGGGCAGCTTTGTGTAGCAATACTTCTATCTAGTTTATTAATAGTATATATAAATTTCTTGTTTTCTTATTTTTTTAGAAGCGTATTATAAAGAGCGATTTTAATTTTTTTATTCACAAAATGAAGTCTAGATCAACGACTTAGAAGGGTAAGCTTCTTAGTAGAGCAGAGAGAATTACTTTACCATAGTCCGTTCTCGCAGCTATGCCTTCTTATTGCACAAGCAATGTCTGGATATTGCAAAGGGGTTGTGAGGAGGCAGATGAAATAATTTGGAGATTTGTGTGGAAAGGTAACAATTTACACATTCCAAAGTTTCAAAGCAAGATTGTTTTAGTTTCTATTGCGTGTTCATTATCGAGGTGTTGTTTTTCTCTAGCTTTGGGAATTAGAACTAATCTGCTTGTTTCACTTCTAAGTTACATCATAGGTTAGAGTGTGTAAAGGTTCTGGAAGTTGGATGCTTGCTAGTTTTGGGTTTATATAATTTTTAAGAGAGATTTTGGTGTGAGGACTACAATGTGATTCTTGAAAATTAGTGGACGAAACTAAAAAGAATTCGAAGACGGGATCCAGCCTTCGTTGGTGAAAGGTGAATGAAGATAAAATAACGGTGTGATCCTCTATAACCCTATCTCTTTTACGATTATGTATCTCTTTTACGATTATGCGTTGTTCTTAATTTGGGTATTTTCGCATATTAGGGCTTTTATGTGAATAACGTTTTTTTGGATATTAAGAATTGTATGTATTGTATTGTATTCTTTGATTCATTGATATCCATGGGTGATTTTTTGTTAGTTGTGTTTCCGATGTTGTAAACTTTTATTCCTACAAATTTTCTGTCTCGATATCCTCAAACGGAGAACGAGTAATAGATTACCAGATCGTTGGAACGATATTACCAAATCACTTGTAATATATTGGCAGGTCGCCGTTATAGATTACTGCAACTTGCTGTTGAAAATTTAAGATTATTAATTTTTTCAATACCTTATTCATCCTCCCACTTAGGTATATTATCTGAATTTTTACATGCAATGCTGAGATAAACTAGGATGATATATAGGAAACACAAAATGTAATAAAAAATTGAAAAATTGAGAAAATTAACATTAGATTGACTGGAAAAAAATGGTATCAAAGGTATAGAAGATTAAGATCAAAATTCTCACATGTATGAAAGCACAAGTAGATTTTTGTGGCCTCCTTAAGCAAGTTGTTACAAAGCTGACAAGAGAATCCAGGAATAAGTGAATTCGTCCTCACAGGGAGAATTGGGTTGTTCATCTTTTTTCCACTAATTAAAACCCCACTTTAAGCCTTGTTTCACACTCACACGTGTATCAACCTCGCCACACAATTTGTTTTTACATACAACTCCTTATAATCACCTGCATTCACAACAACATGCAAAACCACATAGATATCAATTGAAAAATGAACAATAATAAATGATTTTTGCTTAAATGTTAGAATGGTAGAGGGACCAAAACATACCTAGCTAGCCATGCCTGGATCAGAGGAGATAGGTGAAAGATGATTTAGTGAGATTTAAAAAGAGTTGATGCAAATGAGGGTGGAAACTTTGATCCAGACACAAGTGCTTTTTTTTAACCTTGAGCTTGTGTGTGTGTGTATGACATCATCAATTAATACTCTTATGTTAGGTCTTTTAATATTTCATTAATTTTTAGTAACAACTTTGAAATATGAGTCAACCTGTATTAATTGAGGAGAATGCAAATTCAACATGGAATTAATTCTTATTTAACTTTTTATAAAATGTTTTACTTTTTACACGTTTTCATTAATTGTGGGTGACTTTATATGAAGTGTCAATTAAGATATACAATGATGACTTTGAATGTGGTCATCCAAAACAAAGAAGGATATTAATTTCATAAATATTTTACTTTGTTCTATTGAATTATGATAATAAATATAATACTAAAAAATGTATCCATTTTTGTAAAGTGATAAATATTTTTTAAATAATTGAGAGTCAATAAAACTTTTATTTGAAAATAATATCTTTAAAATGTTACACCCAAGAAAGTTTATTAACCACTTAAGACATAAGAGAAGATAATATTACATATTTTTTAATATATAAGTCCGACGACTTATTTAATTATTTAAATATAAATTTTAAATAATTATAAATTTCATAATACACTTTTTATTACTTTTGAATTTGTTCTTGCTCTATTTTTATTATTATATCAATTTATGATGTTTATTATATGAATTTTATTTTAATAAACATCTATTTAAATTTTAGTCATGCTGTCTTTTGGTAAAAAAAATTCCGTCTATTAAAATGAGAAAGTGTATACTTTATGTTCAATATGTAAATAAATGTTATGAATTTAAAATAAATTTTCCAAGTATAACAATGAAAATCTAATATCCAATTTCTTTTTTTTTTCGGTACCGTGGAAAGACTAATATCCAATTTCTAAAAATATAATATTCGATAACAAAATATTCTAAAATTGAAGCGAAAATCTCATACGTTGCAAAGACTACTTACTAGTGCGTGTGATATATATATATATATATAGGGAGCATATCAGGTGAGAGGAGTGTGCTATTGTGAGAGATGAGAGCATTTAATAACAGCCATTGGATTACCATGAACGGTTAGGATGGATCATACTTTAAAACATTCACGTGAGTCTTTTTATTCCCTGTATTGCAAGTCCCACCCCTTCATCTAGCGCGTAAACCACACCCACCTTCTCTTACGTTTGCTTTGTTTTTGTTCTGGTTTTCTTCCTTCTGCCATTGCCACCGATTCGATGTTATGTTGGATGCATTTTCTTGATTTTTTCAATTTATGGTACGCACATGCAATTTCAACTCAGATTGGTGAAGAATCCCAATTTTTGCTCCACGCTGTTGTTTTCAAACCTCTGTCACCATTTTTAAAATCAATTGCTTTGAGTAAACAGAGATTCTTCAAAATCAATTTCCTAATTGGAACTAATCTGTATCTGTTACCTAATGCCAATTGGGAATTAGGGTTCTTGAGGAAAAAAAATCAATTCTGTGTTCATTGTAAACCATCTCTAACATTTATATCCAAATCAAATCTATTGTTTCATTATGCATTTACCAGAAATTACAACCATGCTTGAGAACCCATTATTCCATTTATCTGCAATTTATTTTGGTTTGTCTTCTTCGTCTTCCTTCATGGGATTCCTCTAGAGCTGTACCTCCAGCGAGAACGTTGGAAGAGCTAATGGGTTCTATGCGAGTGGGTGGAATTTATTGTGTTCTGTGTGAGCGAGAAAGAAAGGGGAGAACAATGGCTTTGGAAGATGGAAAACAAGGACAAGGATTGAGTGGAGAGGAAGAAAGAAACAGATGGGTCGCAACCAGATTTCTCGACGACGGTGGTCAGTTTGAGAGAGTGAGATATCACGAACACAGACAAAGAAAGAATCAGCGCGTGTGTTGAGAAA
Organism: Lotus japonicus; assembly: GCF_012489685.1. Classification (NCBI taxonomy): domain Eukaryota; kingdom Viridiplantae; phylum Streptophyta; class Magnoliopsida; order Fabales; family Fabaceae; genus Lotus; species Lotus japonicus. Next base: position 44,856,421 of record NC_080045.1, on the reverse strand, counting down.
ATAGGATTAAAGAGAGAGGCGTACAAATATTAAATGAGATTCAATCTTAACCCTTCAAGTAAATCCAACGGTCATGATTAATTGCTCTCACCTCTCACCATAAACCACTCCTCTCACCTGATATGCTCCCTATATATATATATATATATATATATATATATATATGGGGCATATTAGGTGAGATGACTGGTTTATTGTGAGAGATGAGAGCATCTACTATAAACCGTAAGATTAATATCAACAGTTTGGATTCCAGATCAATACATTACTGTAGCTTACAATTCTAAATCTAGTTTCTCAACTTCCACGCGCATCTCCTTGTTCTCCTTATCTTCACCAAATCGAACTCAAGGCTTCCAACTTTAAAAAACTGGTTAAAATGTTAAACGTAATAATGACGGATTCACCATGAACCTTCAAGATTTTATCATGCCATACTCAGAAAAAGGGTTTTATCATCCCTAATTTTGAAAAATTCAAGTATAGATTTGATATACGCGTGAATTAGAAGAAGGGATTTGCAGAAATCGTGAATGGATAGAGTTTTTTCTGGGGAAAGCAGCGCTCCATTCTGGTCACAAACGACGGTGAGCGAGAGAAAAGTGAGGAGCCGATGATGAAAGCGACGAGACCTCCATGTAAGGGGAGAACGAGGATGACGAGATCATGCGATTTCCTTGCCAGGTGGCTTGAGAGACGAGGTTTTCGTTTGCGAGAGGGGAAGGGAAGAATGGTGGGGAAAATAGAACATGTTGAGGAACAATATGGAAGAGGGAAAAGGTCGTCGTTTACGCGTAGAAGGGAAACCGAAGAAAGATGTGTGTGCAGTTCACGCGCGAGAAGAAGAGGTGTGACTTGCAATTTAACCATGGAAATGCGGTGATATGATTTTTTTAATATGAAAGTAATCTTAACCGTTAATCCAGATCCAATGGTTATCATTATGTGCTCTCACCTATCTCAATTCGAGAAACTACTTAAGGGAAAAGAAGAGCTAAAATTCGAGAATCATCAATATGGATAGGAATTGATGTCGTTAGGATAAAAGTAAAGAAAAGAAATTTGATTCACAACTATATAATGCAACCTCATCTTACATAATTCAAAAAATATATTGATATTTATGCAATGGATAGTAATATGTTATTATTCATAAGTCAATTTTTTTGGAGTTTTCTTGTCCCAAATTGTAAGCCACTTCTCAATGTCTTTGAAGCATTTTTGAAATGCATAGAATCATGTCACATGCATTACCACTGAGAATGCCAACGTCCAACTACTCAATTATGGTTAAAAAATTATCAAAGAAACTAACTCACTAGTCTACATCGAACTTCGCATTTTCTTAATTCCCACATATTTGAAATTTATAACTTAAAGTTCAAACCATAATTCCATATCAGTTCATAATACACTCATCATTACAAAACATCATATCATTATTTTTATTCAACAAAAATCTCAATCTTAAAAAACTCAAAGTTCAAACATCACATGAATGTGAAGCTAATGATTGAAGAAATTACTGAATGGTCTAGATGTATTGAAACAGGAAAAACATGAAGGTATGAAAAACGGTAGAAAGGGGGGGGGTTTGAATAACGTTTTCAATATAAAACTTCCACCTTAAAGATTTTAACAAACCTTTTCGAGAACTAAGTGCTAAAGATGAGAGATAGAAAAGCACACAAGGATTTTATCCTGGTTCACTTGATAAATCACTCAAGCTACTCCAGTCCACCCGTTAAGGTGATTTCTTCCTTCTTAGAATGAAGGCAATCCACTAATCAGGTAAGAGTTACAACTGCACTTGAAACCTACAAGTGACTAACAATTACACTGACTTAGCTCACATTAAGATTCACTCTCTTAGTCTTCTCTAGGATCCGATCAGCCTTGATCTCCTAAAGGAACTAAACAAACTGTTTATCAAAGAAATGTTTACAAGAGATTTGCTTCTGAAAAGCTAATAGTAAACACAATGAATTTCGTGATGAAAGAATGCTTGAAGGTTTTTGAATATAGCTTGTGCTTGTGTAGATTCTTCCCAACCGCATTCTTCAAACTTCAGCCTCTATTTATACTCCAAGGATTAGGGTTTGAACGCTGCATGGGAATGCTACCGTTGGAGGGCAGTTCTGGAAATTCCAGCTTCTACTGTGGCTGAGAACGTTAGGTAGGTCGTCAGGATGGTACAGTTGCTTTTGTACTTGGATAGTGACTTGACCTTTAAACCTAGGAGACTTCTGATCAGGGGAATGCTTCATGTTGGAACTTGTGAAGCCGGTTGATCAGAGTCAGAGGGAAAGCACAGACCCTAAAATAAATAACTAGATTATTTATTTAATTTCATTATATTAATTAATTGAGTGTTTATAATCTATTATTATTTTTAAAGTTATTTTCCTGACTTGATTTTAATTACGAATCAAGGAAATCATTTAAATGATAATTAATTTCAAAATATTTTATTTTCTATAGTTTCATTGAAAATAGAAATAATATCATTAGTCTTCTTATTTTTAATAAGCCATAACTTTTGTTTTATTCGATAAACTCAATTCAACGCTCCGTGAGCTATCTGACAATTGTCTTTTTCTTTCAAATGATGATAAGTACTATTGTCATTTTCTTATAATTTATACTTGACTTATACGCATAATATGACGACGTCATATTTGTTCTAGTTGTCTCACAGTTATTCTTTAGCTCAGTTTCTACTTCTTTCTTGGTCTATGAATCATTTTATTTTGCTCAAAGTGATTCAAATTTATATTTTATCATTTCATAGAGTTCCTCATAATTTTTGGGATAATAATATATCACCCTTATATTTTTATCTTAACTCTATGAGCTAAATCATTCAGTGTCTAAATCAATTCGTATCGGTTTTAAAAAAATATATATCTTCTCAAAATATAATTAGAAAATATCTCACCATCCTTATCCCTCCATCCACCTCATCCTCGACTCACTCTCATTTCTCTCTTCCTCACTATTTCTTTTTCTTCCTTCACGTTTTCTTTCTTTCTTCAGCAGACCCATTTCTGCTCTTTCTTCCTTTCTTCTCCTTTTCTTCTTCTTTTCTTTCTTGGTTACCTACTTTATCTCCTTCTTTTATTTGCTGCAACAACTCCCCACCGTTCCTCTTTCTCTTTTGATCAGCATCTCCACATCCTTTTCTTCTCCATGGACAACCAGTCCATGAGCCACCACCTCTACTCTCCCTCTTGCAACCGCTGATCACACCATCACTATCACCATGATTCTTCTCCTTTCTAACTTGCAGCAACAAACATGGCACCACCACCAATATGAAAGCCACACACACCCCTTCTCATCACATATTTGCTCCATCTTCTAACCACCACCGTTCCTTGCTCTCCATGGAGCCTAACAATCCACCATCTTTGTTCTCCTTCTTCTGGTTTTGAATGGAGACCCCCATGAAAGGACCCAAGCACCACCACCGTGAGCTCCACCACGCAGAGGACGCCACCGGCACATCATCTTCTCATTTTCCTTGGTAAAAGCCTTAATTTCTTGATTAGTATGTTTGTATATTTGATTTCTAAATTTATCTGGGGTTTAGATGAATCAAAATGGTTTGAGATAGTGTTATGGTGCTGAGAACATGTTGGAAATTTCAAAACCACGTTCTGTTATGAAGTCCGTCACAAACATCAGTTTTTCCGTCACAAAGCTCTGTTTTTCCGTCACTAACAGAACCTGCAGGGGACAATTCCCTGTTTCGGTTCTCCAACTTGAAAATTGCATAACTCTCTCATCTTTTATCCGTTTTAGGTGTATGATCACTTTTTAGAAAGCCCCAAGAGTCTACTTTAATATAAAACACATTTGAAACTCTTTCTACTGCTAATTGGCTGAAGAAAATATATATTTCTAATGTAATATGTTTTACTAATCTCTTTACGAAGGTTGAGTGGTTGAGTAGAGTTTTATGTTAATGTATTAAGTTTTCTAAAAAGTTGTTTCCTTTGAGTTAAGTGGTTTTGGGGGTTTTAAGGATTTTGTTTTAAGCCTTAATGTGCTTGAAAAGCTTTTGCGAAAAGTTTTGAAAGTCGAACAAGTTGTCGGAGTGTTAGGGAATAAGCGTATTGATACTATCTCGCTAGTCGATGGATGCTTAGGAATAACAAGATTGGATAGAGAGCAATTAAGTTTGGATTTCCGAGTGAGGAATTAGACTCCGAAAGGTATTAATTAGAATGGATTAAGTTATGATTGCAATCTTGATGTTGGAAGATGACTTAGGATTGAATCTTGAATTCCAAGAAGTCTATGAGCTTTACTATAAATACTTGGTTCTAGAAGGTCTAGATTTGAAACTTTGGAAGTTCAAGGACTTAGAAGTGATTAAGGGATTGATTGAGGACTAGAAGTTATTTCTTAGAGATTGATGACTTATCTATAAGTTGGGATTTTTGTAGAACCAAAGTGGAGTTTCGAAGAGACTAGGGTTGTGTGTCTAATGAGATATCGCGAGTTTAAGTTTAAGAGAAATGATTCGATCGTTTTGAAGGAGCTTATGAGTCATGAATAAGTACATAATCATTAGATAAGAAGAGTTGGTTGCCTTGGAAGTTAACTATGGTTTATGGATTACTTGATAAGAGTTAGTGGTTTTGATAAGAATTGATAATGATACAACGTCGGCTTGAGGAATAGATCGTGAGAGCGAGTTGAGACATTAAGTTGTTGTAGGTGACTTGATAAGTAAGTATTGAGGATAAAGAGGATTATGGAATAGAAAACGGGAAGAGATTACTTAAGGAGGATGATAGGAGAATGCTATTGCAGATGTTGTGTTAATTGCTTTAACGGGAAGTGGTGTGTAGTATTGCGAAAATACCTCAATGAGTATCCTATTAGAGACTGAGATCTCTAAGGAAAATGAGAGGAGTAAGTACTAGTAATGTGTACTTATCTATTTTGACAAGCATATGAGTATTTGGTTTTAAAGTTGATTTACTAAGTCATAAGATTTTGAAGCTTTGTTATTGCTTTGTTGTCATTATGATGACTTATCTTAATTTCTGAGGTTGATCTTGATGGTTTATAACCATTAAGGAGATTGAGTTTAACTTGTGATTTCGTCGAGTCAATTGCTTGAGAGTGTAGCTTTAGACTTGGAAAGTAGGTAGCTCAATTAGTGATTATGTTATGTGTACTTATGAAGGGTATGAATAACGGAAGCGCTTGACGATGAAGCCAAAGAACAGACGGAAGTGAGCCAACACGGGAAAGCAAAGATATGACTGGATTTGATTTGAGTCGCAACTTAGTAAGGAAAGCGCCTAAGGTTAGGGCAACTTACTATATCAGCTATGATTGCATGATAGGCGTCGATAAATTCGACTTATGCTTTATCTGATGTTGTTTATGATGTTGAGTTGATGTTATGATACTTTTCCATAACTTGTGATGTTGTGCTTTTGTTGGATTGTGCGTTTTGACGCGACTTCGGAGTGGAGATTCATTGATCTGGTGATCTTTGATATTTTGGGTTGGATGAGCAACCCTAGGCAAGTCCAAATGAGGGGTTTGAGACCTAGCCTGGTTGGTATTTGTTGGTTTACTTAGACTTTTCCCGGGAAACTTCTTTTGGGTGGTTGGTTTTCGGAAAACGTAGAAGGATTAGAATTTCGAAAACTAAAGACTTGGGAAACCTAGATTTTGAGAAATAAACTCATAACCTGACTAATCTGAATTGAAATCATTTTTATTAACGTTTAAGTATAGGAAAACTGAAGGGGAAAATATTTACGAAAGACGGGGAAAAGTCGACCTTTGTTGTGAGTTATTGGAATTGGGGAAAGCCACTAAGGTGAGCTATGGTGATGATTGAAAGTCACCGAGTACTTTACGTACTCTTGTTGATGGGGTTGTGTTGTATTGACCGACACTAATCCCTTGGGTTCTCTTGTTGTTGGAGCGGTGTTGTATTGACCGACACTTAGCGCTCTTGTTGTTTGGGCTGTGTTGTATTGACCGACACTAGACCCTTGTGTATTCTTGTTGGTGGAGCTGTGTTGTATTGACCGACACTTACTCCGAGTTGTGTTGTATTGACCGACACTAACTCATGGGTTTGTTGAGATTGGGTTGTGAGCTAAACACTTTCGTGGTAAGGGCGATTCGTTGTTTGGCTAACCACGTTACATTCAATCGGGTGAATAACGGGAATGGTTCACCTGTGCATATCATGGTGAATAACGGGAATGGTTCACCTTGCATAAATGATGAATAACGGGAATGGTTCATCATATGGTGAATAACGGGAATGGTTCACCAAGGATGAATAACGGGAATGGTTCATCCAGGATGGATTTCATCCAGGATGGATTTCATCCAGGATGGATAACGGGAATGGTCCATCCATAGTGAAGAACGGGAATGCTTCACTTGTGGCGAACGGGAACGCGTCACAAATCCGGATTCATATTGTGCATTTCACGCATACATTCATGCTGACTGAGACTGTGTGCTGTTTGTTTATTGAAGCAATGTTAGAGCCATAACATGCTAGGATTACTTATATGCTTATATAACAACTTATATATATATACCCTGTCACATGCTGAGTGTATATGTACTTATTGCTGTGAGTTGACCCTAGCGCCTTGGCTTTGTTTGTATGTTTGTGTTTGGGCGGTCGGCCTGCTGCCAGATGTCGATGGCCGACTGGTTCTCGGTGGTCTCTCCCTCGGGGGGGGGGGGGATCAGATATGAGCTGCAGGATCGGGATGCCCCACCGCTTGGGTGATCGATGTTGCTGGTCACCGGGCGACGTATCGGGGAAGGGTCATGGAGGACCGGACTGACGAGCGTGGACGACGACGAAAGGAGGTGATGTGAGCAGATGCTACTCCACTTGGAAGATCTATAGAAGACTCGAAGAATAGAGTCGGGTGTAGGGCTAGAGCCTTTGGGTAGAAAAGCTTACCGTTATTGGTTTAAGCTTGTAGGATCATTTTATGATTTGTATTTAAGGTTTCGGGTAGGTTCCGGTGCATTGCTTTCCTATGGTTACTCAGTGTGGAAATCATAGGGAGTATATCGGATTTATGGAGTCATTGCATAGTGAGTCCGTTGTTGGATCTTAGTTTATTTGTCATGTACTCTATGCTGTGCCTTGATCGAGGCCAGATGTAAATTATTTACGGTTGGGAGTATGCATTACATATTTTAGAAACACTTCGAAAAGGAAAAAAAAATAAATACTCACATTTATAAATCCCTTTTGGAAAAGATTGCATATTTACTTTAACATGTTACTACCGTGGCACCCGAAAATGTGGGGTGTTACATTGTGGTATCAGAGCTTTGGTTGCGATAACCAGAGCTTGTTGGGGAATAGGTCTTCTGTGCTAGGTTGTGTGAACTCTGTAATCGATCAATTGGGTTTTGGTCGATTGACTGAGTGTTACTTTATAGATCGTTTGAATTGTTTCCTAAGGAAACAATGTGTAGTTATTAGGGCATCATTTGAGGGTTGCTTGCTGAGGGCAATCCTGTTGACGGCTTGTTTTCTTTCTTTAGCGTAGTAGAAAGCTTCTTGCTTGCTATCACTGCTTTGAGCACTGACTGCTTGCTTTGACTTGGTGGTTATTGCTTCCACCAAAACTTTAACCGTTATGGTTAGCTCCTGCACTATCATGTGGTATTTCAAGTAGAGATTGCTATTCTTCTGATAGTAATAGGGTATAAGTATGAGACTCATTCCTTCGACCGTTGTTTGTATTTAAGTATAGAAGTTATATAGGGTTTAGAGAATTTCGTTAAGCCTTGAAGTTTGTCTTAGACTAGTATAAGCTAGTAAGGAGAGATAGAAGCTAAGAATGAATCCTAATGAGATGTTGTATGAATTCCAGGAATTAAGGTTGTGTCTTTTTCAAGACAAAATTGTTAGAGATTGAATAGATTAAGAGATGATCTAAGATTAGATGTGACTACTTGATGAGATAGACTCATTGGCCTTACTAGCGGGTTTTTCTGAATTTCCATCGCCAAGATATTGAGCCTGATCAACTGAATATTGAGGGGGTGATATTTGGAATTACAACTGGCATGGACTATGATAGGAGGATTGATTAGATTTGATCGATGATTAGTCGAGTTGGTAGGTAGGTTATGTTAAGCACTTGATTGTAGAGAATTAAGATCTAAATCTCTGGAAGTTGATGATTGTCGTGTAGTCATTAAATGGTTAGTTCGCATGACTACTTTAAGTAGAGATAGTCTAAGTCAATAGATTCAATGTTGGAGATGCCTAAGTATTCTTTTGAATGTTATGAAACCATAAGTTATATGATTGTGTACTAAATACACTGAGAGACTAGACTTGTTGGTTTACTATCACTTAGTTAGACTCTAGAGGAGTAAGTAATGATCAAACAATGATTTTGGATTTTAGAGGAACACGACGAGGTTAGCAACTGAGAGTTTATAAGTTGAACTGGAATCTTATGGTCGAGATTGATTTTGTATGTTGAGAATCATGGGTGAATAAGAGAGTTAGTGGTTTTAGTTTTGAGGATATCAGTTAGATCTTCGGAGGTTTAAAGACTAAGGATTGTTTGACGTGAGACTAATCAAGCTAGAGATTTTGAGTCTCGAGTTGTGTAGAGTGTTAAGACTTGAGATAAGTTATGATTTGATTTGTGACTAAGAGGAAGGTTGACTTTATGGTTTGAATAAGGGTAGTTCGGAAAGAAGATTAGGTTGATGGATTGTTAGATTCTAATTAAGATGGGAATTTGCTTAAGAGTTGTTGGTCAATGGATGTTGAGTGCGAGATTTTGGGTAGAAGAAACTTGTGACGAGATTAAAATAGTATTAGCATGATGTTATGATTGTTAGTATTATGGTTGGACTATTAGCGGGAGGGCATGACGATACATGTGAGGTCGTTCATGTAGGCGATTGACGTAGGTGCTTAGAACACTACTATGAGCATGATATCTAGATCTAGTGGAGGACGATTAGTAGATACCTAAGTCGTGCTTCTTGTCTTGTATGTCACCTTTGAGGTGAATTCGTTGTGACGTCTCCCAGTTTTGGGATGCGCTCTGACACTACTTAGGGTGGAAGGAAATGTGAGGGAATGTTATTCCCGAGTTTTCTCTGACACCAAGTTTCGAGGACGAAACTTTCTTTTTGGGGGGTAGTATTGTAAGACCCTAAAATAAATAACTAGATTATTTATTTAATTTCATTATATTAATTAATTGAGTGTTTATAATCTATTATTATTTTTAAAGTTATTTTCCTGACTTGATTTTAATTACGAATCAAGGAAATCATTTAAATGATAATTAATTTCAAAATATTTTATTTTCTATAGTTTCATTGAAAATAGAAATAATATCATTAGTCTTCTTATTTTTAATAAGCCATAACTTTTGTTTTATTCGATAAACTCAATTCAACGCTCCGTGAGCTATCTGACAATTGTCTTTTTCTTTCAAATGATGATAAGTACTATTGTCATTTTCTTATAATTTATACTTGACTTATACGCATAATATGACGACGTCATATTTGTTCTAGTTGTCTCACAGTTATTCTTTAGCTCAGTTTCTACTTCTTTCTTGGTCTATGAATCATTTTATTTTGCTCAAAGTGATTCAAATTTATATTTTATCATTTCATAGAGTTCCTCATAATTTTTGGGATAATAATATATCACCCTTATATTTTTATCTTAACTCTATGAGCTAAATCATTCAGTGTCTAAATCAATTCGTATCGGTTTTAAAAAAATATATATCTTCTCAAAATATAATTAGAAAATATCTCACCATCCTTATCCCTCCATCCACCTCATCCTCGACTCACTCTCATTTCTCTCTTCCTCACTATTTCTTTTTCTTCCTTCACGTTTTCTTTCTTTCTTCAGCAGACCCATTTCTGCTCTTTCTTCCTTTCTTCTCCTTTTCTTCTTCTTTTCTTTCTTGGTTACCTACTTTATCTCCTTCTTTTATTTGCTGCAACAACTCCCCACCGTTCCTCTTTCTCTTTTGATCAGCATCTCCACATCCTTTTCTTCTCCATGGACAACCAGTCCATGAGCCACCACCTCTACTCTCCCTCTTGCAACCGCTGATCACACCATCACTATCACCATGATTCTTCTCCTTTCTAACTTGCAGCAACAAACATGGCACCACCACCAATATGAAAGCCACACACACCCCTTCTCATCACATATTTGCTCCATCTTCTAACCACCACCGTTCCTTGCTCTCCATGGAGCCTAACAATCCACCATCTTTGTTCTCCTTCTTCTGGTTTTGAATGGAGACCCCCATGAAAGGACCCAAGCACCACCACCGTGAGCTCCACCACGCAGAGGACGCCACCGGCACATCATCTTCTCATTTTCCTTGGTAAAAGCCTTAATTTCTTGATTAGTATGTTTGTATATTTGATTTCTAAATTTATCTGGGGTTTAGATGAATCAAAATGGTTTGAGATAGTGTTATGGTGCTGAGAACATGTTGGAAATTTCAAAACCACGTTCTGTTATGAAGTCCGTCACAAACATCAGTTTTTCCGTCACAAAGCTCTGTTTTTCCGTCACTAACAGAACCTGCAGGGGACAATTCCCTGTTTCGGTTCTCCAACTTGAAAATTGCATAACTCTCTCATCTTTTATCCGTTTTAGGTGTATGATCACTTTTTAGAAAGCCCCAAGAGTCTACTTTAATATAAAACACATTTGAAACTCTTTCTACTGCTAATTGGCTGAAGAAAATATATATTTCTAATGTAATATGTTTTACTAATCTCTTTACGAAGGTTGAGTGGTTGAGTAGAGTTTTATGTTAATGTATTAAGTTTTCTAAAAAGTTGTTTCCTTTGAGTTAAGTGGTTTTGGGGGTTTTAAGGATTTTGTTTTAAGCCTTAATGTGCTTGAAAAGCTTTTGCGAAAAGTTTTGAAAGTCGAACAAGTTGTCGGAGTGTTAGGGAATAAGCGTATTGATACTATCTCGCTAGTCGATGGATGCTTAGGAATAACAAGATTGGATAGAGAGCAATTAAGTTTGGATTTCCGAGTGAGGAATTAGACTCCGAAAGGTATTAATTAGAATGGATTAAGTTATGATTGCAATCTTGATGTTGGAAGATGACTTAGGATTGAATCTTGAATTCCAAGAAGTCTATGAGCTTTACTATAAATACTTGGTTCTAGAAGGTCTAGATTTGAAACTTTGGAAGTTCAAGGACTTAGAAGTGATTAAGGGATTGATTGAGGACTAGAAGTTATTTCTTAGAGATTGATGACTTATCTATAAGTTGGGATTTTTGTAGAACCAAAGTGGAGTTTCGAAGAGACTAGGGTTGTGTGTCTAATGAGATATCGCGAGTTTAAGTTTAAGAGAAATGATTCGATCGTTTTGAAGGAGCTTATGAGTCATGAATAAGTACATAATCATTAGATAAGAAGAGTTGGTTGCCTTGGAAGTTAACTATGGTTTATGGATTACTTGATAAGAGTTAGTGGTTTTGATAAGAATTGATAATGATACAACGTCGGCTTGAGGAATAGATCGTGAGAGCGAGTTGAGACATTAAGTTGTTGTAGGTGACTTGATAAGTAAGTATTGAGGATAAAGAGGATTATGGAATAGAAAACGGGAAGAGATTACTTAAGGAGGATGATAGGAGAATGCTATTGCAGATGTTGTGTTAATTGCTTTAACGGGAAGTGGTGTGTAGTATTGCGAAAATACCTCAATGAGTATCCTATTAGAGACTGAGATCTCTAAGGAAAATGAGAGGAGTAAGTACTAGTAATGTGTACTTATCTATTTTGACAAGCATATGAGTATTTGGTTTTAAAGTTGATTTACTAAGTCATAAGATTTTGAAGCTTTGTTATTGCTTTGTTGTCATTATGATGACTTATCTTAATTTCTGAGGTTGATCTTGATGGTTTATAACCATTAAGGAGATTGAGTTTAACTTGTGATTTCGTCGAGTCAATTGCTTGAGAGTGTAGCTTTAGACTTGGAAAGTAGGTAGCTCAATTAGTGATTATGTTATGTGTACTTATGAAGGGTATGAATAACGGAAGCGCTTGACGATGAAGCCAAAGAACAGACGGAAGTGAGCCAACACGGGAAAGCAAAGATATGACTGGATTTGATTTGAGTCGCAACTTAGTAAGGAAAGCGCCTAAGGTTAGGGCAACTTACTATATCAGCTATGATTGCATGATAGGCGTCGATAAATTCGACTTATGCTTTATCTGATGTTGTTTATGATGTTGAGTTGATGTTATGATACTTTTCCATAACTTGTGATGTTGTGCTTTTGTTGGATTGTGCGTTTTGACGCGACTTCGGAGTGGAGATTCATTGATCTGGTGATCTTTGATATTTTGGGTTGGATGAGCAACCCTAGGCAAGTCCAAATGAGGGGTTTGAGACCTAGCCTGGTTGGTATTTGTTGGTTTACTTAGACTTTTCCCGGGAAACTTCTTTTGGGTGGTTGGTTTTCGGAAAACGTAGAAGGATTAGAATTTCGAAAACTAAAGACTTGGGAAACCTAGATTTTGAGAAATAAACTCATAACCTGACTAATCTGAATTGAAATCATTTTTATTAACGTTTAAGTATAGGAAAACTGAAGGGGAAAATATTTACGAAAGACGGGGAAAAGTCGACCTTTGTTGTGAGTTATTGGAATTGGGGAAAGCCACTAAGGTGAGCTATGGTGATGATTGAAAGTCACCGAGTACTTTACGTACTCTTGTTGATGGGGTTGTGTTGTATTGACCGACACTAATCCCTTGGGTTCTCTTGTTGTTGGAGCGGTGTTGTATTGACCGACACTTAGCGCTCTTGTTGTTTGGGTTGTGTTGTATTGACCGACACTAGACCCTTGTGTATTCTTGTTGGTGGAGCTGTGTTGTATTGACCGACACTTACTCCGAGTTGTGTTGTATTGACCGACACTAACTCATGGGTTTGTTGAGATTGGGTTGTGAGCTAAACACTTTCGTGGTAAGGGCGATTCGTTGTTTGGCTAACCACGTTGCATTCAATCGGGTGAATAACGGGAATGGTTCACCTGTGCATATCATGGTGAATAACGGGAATGGTTCACCTTGCATAAATGATGAATAACGGGAATGGTTCATCATATGGTGAATAACGGGAATGGTTCACCAAGGATGAATAACGGGAATGGTTCATCCAGGATGGATTTCATCCAGGATGGATAACGGGAATGGTCCATCCATAGTGAAGAACGGGAATGCTTCACTTGTGGCGAACGGGAACGCGTCACAAATCCGGATTCATATTGTGCATTTCACGCATACATTCATGCTGACTGAGACTGTGTGCTGTTTGTTTATTGAAGCAATGTTAGAGCCATAACATGCTAGGATTACTTATATGCTTATATAACAACTTATATATATATACCCTGTCACATGCTGAGTGTATATGTACTTATTGCTGTGAGTTGACCCTAGCGCCTTGGCTTTGTTTGTATGTTTGTGTTTGGGCGGTCGGCCTGCTGCCAGATGTCGATGGCCGACTGGTTCTCGGTGGTCTCTCCCTCGGGGGGGGGGGGGGGATCAGATATGAGCTGCAGGATCGGGATGCCCCACCGCTTGGGTGATCGATGTTGCTGGTCACCGGGCGACGTATCGGGGAAGGGTCATGGAGGACCGGACTGACGAGCGTGGACGACGACGAAAGGAGGTGATGTGAGCAGATGCTACTCCACTTGGAAGATCTATAGAAGACTCGAAGAATAGAGTCGGGTGTAGGGCTAGAGCCTTTGGGTAGAAAAGCTTACCGTTATTGGTTTAAGCTTGCAGGATCATTTTATGATTTGTATTTAAGGTTTCGGGTAGGTTCCGGTGCATTGCTTTCCTATGGTTACTCAGTGTGGAAATCATAGGGAGTATATCGGATTTATGGAGTCATTGCATAGTGAGTCCGTTGTTGGATCTTAGTTTATTTGTCATGTACTCTATGCTGTGCCTTGATCGAGGCCAGATGTAAATTATTTACGGTTGGGAGTATGCATTACATATTTTAGAAACACTTCGAAAAGGAAAAAAAAATAAATACTCACATTTATAAATCCCTTTTGGAAAAGATTGCATATTTACTTTAACATGTTACTACCGTGGCACCCGAAAATGTGGGGTGTTACAATGCATGAATCAGAGTTAGGCGAATTAAAGAGAAGAGTTAATGCACAAGAAGAACGTTTACCACCGGCCAAGGGAGTAAAGAAAAGGGTCATTTACCAAGAACTTAACCTCGAGAAACTGTAGGAGCATTAACTTTCAGAGAGAGAGTGAAGCCTATATAATGCGATGGAGAAAGAGGTAAGCTTCACAACTCGAGCAATTTTCAGCAAGGGAAAAAAATGGCATCATACATCGTAGCACTAGAAGAGCTGAGAAAGAAGGCCTTTGAGGAGGACTTGTTCCTTAACATTAGGCATCCAGAGGGTACAAAGACCATCTCAGAGCTGACAAACACACTGCTGGAAGAAGACCTGCGTCCAGAGTTGAGGAATGACTTAGAAGAATTCCTTGCCTTCGTGGAGGAAGTACAAGAACTCAGCCAGCTTGAACTGAAGCTGCTGGAAGAGAAAGAAATCATAGAAAAGAAGCTCAAGACTTCAGAAGAAATTCTGGAGAGGGATGAGCAGATCGTCAATCTCAACAACATCCAGTATTCACTGGATCGTCTGGAGAAGAGTAGGTCAGAGCAGCGCCAGGAGTGCAGGAGAATGAGGAAGGATCCTCCATTCTAGACTTTAGGAAAAAGAAAGTGTAAGATGTAAAAGCAAAGTGATTATGAAAAAAAAAAATTGCAAACACAGTGTGACAAGTAAATATAGATATATATGCAAGGATAAACAGAACTAACAAAGCAAAAAAATAACTAGAGAAGCTAAAGGAAAATAAATAACTAGAGTTTAAAAATAAAACTGAGTAAAGCAAGAAAAACGGAGAGATCCTAAAGCTAAGGTTTATCAGTGCGACGCAGAAGTTCCATCATCATTTGCTTCATTTCAATCAGCATAGACTCATGAGTGTCAAGACGTTGTTCCACGGTGTCGAGCCTGGACGAGCTGGACTGAGTAGAACTGGAAGGAACAGTCTGAGCAGCTTGAGGGGCTGGAATGGAAGCAGAAGCAGCAGGAGTAAAGACCACTGGTGCCAGTCTACGGGCTTCAGCTTCAGCTTCAAGTTTCTCTGCTTCTAATCTGGCTTGTTCAGCTTGAGCTGCGGCTTGACGTGCAGCTTCTTCAGCTTCCTCTTGCTTTCTTCTGGCTTCTTCAGCAGCTGCAAGGAGCTTGTGTCTTTGTTCTTGTTCATGAAGAGCCACTCTTATGGCAAACCTCTGCTTAGCAGCAGCTATCCTCTGATTCCTTTCAGCAATAAGATGACTCATCATAGCAGGGACCTGAGCAACTAACCAAGTACTCAGAGTATCCCATTCCTCAGCAACAGAGTCAGGATTCTCACTTAGGTCAGTGTGACCTTGCACGTTGCGTAGCATCAAAGAAGCTTCTTGATTAAACACATTGATGCACTCAGAGAGAGAGGTGGGTCTGAGGTGAGTGTAGGGAACTATGGAGAGGTATTGTTCTGGAGAGGTTGGGTGATTGCTGCTATGAGCTTCAGAGACACCTTGGGGAGAGCCAATGTCACAGGTTTGGACATGAGAGTCAGAGGCTCCAAGGTGTGGTTCAGAAGTTTCAACCAGAGGATTGGGTGATCTAACCGAAGAGTGGTTAGACACATATTGTTCTGGGTCTGGTTGAACTAGCTCTTGTTGGATAGGGTTAGGTTGAGCTTGTTGAGCTAAAGGGTCTGCCTCATGTAGGGGATTGGCCAAGATAGGTTCATCTGGGTCAACTAGACGTTCAGGTCTAGGTCCAGGATATCTCCTAGGGCTTGGACATGTGAGGTAATACTCTTCTAGGCTAGACACCTTTTCTTTTCTGACTTCCATGAATTTTCTAATGGATTCAGAGTTGTTGGAAGGGGAAGAGTCAGCAACATTTATGGGGAATGATACAGGTGTAAAGACACTTGATGAATCTGTATCAGTGGTTCTGGCAACCAGATGTTCTGATGCTCTGGGGGCAGAGTGATCAGAAGTTCTGGGTTCATGTTCTGGTTGGTTGGTTTCTGGTTGTTCAGGAATGATGGGTTCAGAGGTTAATGGGTTATACTGAATGGTAATAGGTGAGGTTGGAGCAGAGGGTCCGGTGGGTTGGTTCTGAAGCATATTCCAAAGAGGTGCTTCATTTGGAGAAGGTTGGAAAAATGAAGACCTTGGTGAATTGGGTGGAGAGGTGGTTTGTGTGGCTGGTTGAGACTCTGGGATAGGAGTGAGTGGGTTGGAGGAATGTTTCAGTAGGGCAGAAATAGGGAGTGCATCAAATGTATCTAAATCAGAATCAGAAGCAATAGCAGACTTACTTGATGCACGCATTGAAGATCGAGTCACTCTGACATGAGTCTCAATTCTTCTGATCACTTGAGCAGCAGGTTCCACACTTGTAGGCCTCACCACAAGTCTTACTTGTTTCTTCTTCTTCTTGGGAGGAGAAGGACCAGCTTCAACATTACCATCACCACCAGCATCAGGCTTGATGGTTTCATCATGTTTCCTCTTAGGCTGGTCAGCCTTCTTCTTCTTCTTCTGAGAACCATCAGATTCCTCAGAGGATTCTTCTAAGATCATCTTCCTCTGAACCTTCTTCGTGAGAGGAGGATCAAACTCTGGTGCAGGAGGCAGCATTCTGAAGAATTCATCAACATCAATTTCAAAGCCTTGACTCCTCAGATCATCAACGAAACACCTGATTGCTTCAGGGTTGTCTGCCTGGGTCCACAAGGGAAAGTCGTTTAGAGGGACTCTTCTTTGTCTGATTTCAGAAGATGTGTCTTCATGGGCAGGAGCAATCTTCTTTTTGACAAGACCCATCTTCTTCAGAGAATTTGCAGTGAAGACATCACTGACAATAGTGGTCAGATCTTCTATGCATCCAGCATTGACTAGATCTTGAATGAGGCCGCTCTCAATGAAGAGATCAGACAGCAATCTCCCAAAGGGAATATACTTGATTGCGGACTTGATGGAGGCAGTAGTTCTCGACTTCCTGATACATTCCTTCAGGTAAGAGAACAAGAAGAAAGGGAGGCAGAGTTTCCTCTTGTCTTGGATGAAGACTAGCATTGCCTTCTGGCAGAAATTGATGTAATCTGGGGAACTGCCCTTTGGCCTCTGGTTGATGCAGTTCAGCAGAATCTTGTGCCAGATTCTGAGCTTGGGATGAAGATCCATCACTTTGTAATTAGTCTTGCCCGATTTGTAATTGGTGTACAGGGCCTTGTTGGTCTCATCCTTCGTTTGGGGTTTCAGCTTCGATTCAGTGAATTGGAAGCGATACCCACGAGCAGTTTCCGCACCCAGCAGATTCACGAAAGACTTCTCTGTAATTATGATCTTCCTTCCAAGAATGTGAGATACCACCTGAGTATCATCGCAGTCGGCGTGCTTCCAGAATTCCTTGATCAGTTTGTCATACACCGGTCCTCGAAGCCTGTTGAAGTAATTTTCCCAACCTTGAGCTTGGACTTCAGGACGAAGATCATACCCATTGGTAGCAAGATTGTCGAGGTCAAATCTCCATTCTGCCAGTACTTGAAGTTCCTCAGGAGCATATACGCAGTGAACGGCACAGCCCCGTTCTGCAATCGGAATAGTCTGCTCTTGAGCTTGATCTTGAACAGGAGCTTCAGGACCCAATTGGCCTGTAGCTTGACCCACTACCATATGAGGGAACTGGGTTGCATCTGCAGTATCTCTTCTGGTTTGTCTCACCATTTTTGGAGCGGTTGAAGGTTTTGGGTAGAAGATGAAGGTTGAAAGATGAATAGTGTAAGACCTGGATTTTCAGAACAAGTTAAGTTTCCGACTCACACGTAGAATCAGTGTAAGCGTGACAGGAGTTTGACATTTGAGAAAGATTAATGAAGAAGAAAGTTCAGGAATTTCTTGAGGAATGTTGCGTAGTTGTTTTCGGAGTTAGTGCGAGTCGTCTGCACACTTGCCTTAGGGCGAGCGTGTCCAGAATAGGCTATTTCGCTCTTAAAGCAACGTTTTGAGTGAGATTTCGAACTCAGGGAAAATTTAAAGATTCTCTTTATTTTTCCATCGACCAGCGTTTCATTTCGGAACTCTGGACTGTACGCACGATAGGTTTCACTTTTCGGATGTCCGCCGACGCTAATTTCTTTGCTTCGAAACCCTATTTTCGAGCAATGGATGAAGACTTTTTCTATTCGGGACTTCTAACAAAGATTCCGTCCGCGTTGTCAGACTTGTTTCGACATTTCCAATCTTTCTTCTGTTGGAAGTTTTGTCGTCTGAGCATCACAGCAAAAAGTAGTTTTTCGGGGCAGATTAACCGACACCGCTTTTGAGTTTTTCGATATCGTATTTCCCATATCATAGATATTTGTTTTGAGTTCTGGATTTCTGACGCCAGAATCTCTCTTAGAATTCCTTGGTGAACGTGCTGCAAAAATCGGAATCGCGAAATTTTCATTTTCCCGCGATTTCACCCGCCTATAAATAGGCGAAAAAGCAAAAATATCTCCACAAACACCACACAAGGCCGCGAGTTTGGGGGAGCTTGGGGGAGGAGAGATTTTCGCGAAAACTTGACCAATCTCCGTGCAGTTCGTCCCTACTTCTAGGTATCGAGGTAACTAACACGATTCCTACCTCTGATTACTGTTTCTGCTGAGTTTCTGTAGTCGTTTCTGTGCTCTAAGTTTTGAGCTTTTTCTAAAATTGTCCGTTTTCTTCGATTTCTTGCTTGGGTTATGTTCTCTAGGTTTCCATGAGCCTAAAACCTCTGTCAGTAAACACTGATTGTGATCCAGTTGTCCAGGATCTGAAAAACTGTTTCAAAACCCTTTTTGCTCACATTTCGAAACTTTATTGTCGAAAAGACTTAATCTGACTTCGTGCCTTTAGGATTTGTTGTCACGGAAGTCATGAGGATCGTTGCTGTCAAATTTGTTTTCAGAACTGATAACTTTGAAGTTTTGAGCCTTTATTTTGGACCAAAATGCCCCTGCGTAGTCGTATTTCGGCCCGATTGTCCGAAAATTGTTCTGACAGTTTCTTTGCCTTAGTTTTACCCTAAAACTACCTTGTGAATTGATTTGATCAAAGAAAAAGAGCCGAAGCCCTTTTTCCTTTGAGGCCGTGGACTATTTCCTTTAGGGGGGAGTTTTTCGGTTTCGAAAACTTGTCTTTTCGTACCTGATTGTCCTATTCTGAAGCTTTAATGCTTTGTCTATCGTTTATGTATTGTATTGCGATCGAACTAATCGATATTGTTTGGATTCTGCTTTGTTTTCTCCGAGGTTCAGTTGAAGGAACTTTGGAAGGTTCAGAGCACTTGAGTGAAGGAGCTTGTGATTTCGAAGCTAGATCAGCTCGAGGTTAGGGCAACTTACATATATTAACTATGATTGCATGACAGGCGTCGATAAATTCGACTTATGCTTTGTCTGATGTTGTTTATGATGTTGAGTTGATGTTATGATGCTTTTCCATAACTTGTGATGTTGTGCTTCTGTTGGATTGAGCGTTTTGACGCAACTTCGGAGTGGAGGTTCATTGATCTGGTGATCTTTGATATCTCGGGTTGGATGAACAACCCTAGGCAAGTTCAAATGTGGGGTTTGAGACTTAGCCATTTGTTGGGATTCGTTGGAATTCCTAGACTTTCCCCGGGAAATGTATTTTGGGTGGTTGACTTTTGGAAACTTAGAATGATAGAGCTTTCGGAAAATAAAGACTTGGGAAACTTAGACTTTGAGAAATAAACTCATAACTTGGCTAATTCGAATTGAAACAATTTTTATTAACGTTTAAGCATAGGAGAACTGAAGGGGAAAAATATTTACGAAAAGCGGGGAAAAGTCGACTTATGTTGTGGGTTTGGAGAGTTTGGAATTGGGGAAAGCCACTGAGGTGAGCTATGGTGATGATTGAAAGTCACCGAGTACTCTAGTACTCCTGGTAGTGTTGTTCGAGTCGTGTTGTATTGACCGGCACAGACTCTGAGTTTTGCTTGTGAGTTTTGTGGTGGGAGTTGTGTTGTATTGACCGACACTAACTCCGAGTCGTGTTGTATTGACCGACACTGACTCTGGTTTTGATAATCATATTGCACACGTGCATATACGCGATGAAGTGCCAAGCAGAGTACTTCGGTATAACAGGAAGTAACGATCAGCCATGCAGAGTTGAATCGGTCCTGACTATATCTGGCACAACAGGAGGTAACGATCATCCATGTAGAGTTGCATCGTGCCTGTTGATGTTCGGCATAGCAAGCAGAAATGGTCAAACCATGTAGAGTTTGTACCGTCTTGACTATAGCCAAAGGTGATAAGCGACGCCCGAGCAGAAATGGTTAAACACGAGGCCAGTGTTACGACCGTCTCGAGGTGCCCAGCCTATAAGTGGCAATACCGTTGGTTTGTCCCGTCGCCAAGCAGAGTGACGTCGTTGATTTGTCCCGTCGCCAAGCAGAGTGACGTCGTTGACTTGTTCCGTCGCCAAGCAGAGTGACGTTGTTGATTTGTTCCGTCGCCAAGCAGAGTGACGTTATTCGGGTTTGTGTCAGCATATTCTGCAGTGACACAATGCATCTTATTATGATTTGATGTTGATTAACATTGTTACGTGTTTTGGTGATTGAATTGTGTAAGAGATTCGATAACATGCTATGTATATACCTTAGGGTAGGCAATACATAACTGATATGTATGTATATACAACATATATATATACCCCCCTTTATCGCATGTTGATTGTATATCTATTGTACTCTGTAAGTTGACCCTAGCGCCTTGGCTTTGTTTGTATGTTTGTGTTTGGGCGGTCGGCCTGCTGCCAGGCGTCTGTCAGCCGGTTCGTGATGATTCGTTGTGCGGGAAAGACCCGGAGCGAAATGACTAAGACTAAAGCTTTCGACGAAGACCCGGACTTCATGCCTGATCGAGGGAGGGTCGATGATAGTAGTGTGGGTTATGGGTGGTTAGAGTCTTTTGGAGTTGGTTGTTACTGTAATAGCTCTGATTCGTTTTGCTTTTGGGACAGGGTAGGTTCCCGACGCATGGCTTTTGTGTGGTTCTCTTACTGAGGGATCACAGTGAGTCAGTCGGACCATAGGGGTCTTTGCTTAGGCCATTTTGAGGCCGACTTTCTCCTAGTGGGTTGTAATTATACTCTTTCTCACTCACACTTCTGGTTTTGTACATATTTGCCTATGGGCACACTACTTTGGAGTCACTGCAAGTGTGCGTGACGTGGAAGTGCAGCTGAGGCTGTACATGTTTATATTTGATGTATATTGGTAAGTTTAGTGGTTGGGTTATGACTTTATTTCCTTTTCGCTTTATTTAAGAAGGAATCAATCGAAAAAAATTACCTGTTTTTCCGCAAAAGTTTATTTTTGGTTACTAAAGTGACACCTGGAAGTCGGGGTGTTACATTGTGGTATCAGAGCTTGTCGAGTCTTTTGGGAGTCCTTGGGGAATAGGTCTTCTGTGCTAGGTTGTGTGACTCTGCAAAGAGTAAAAAAATTGATTGTCTGCCAAGCGATCTTCGCTTTAATTGATTGAAGTTGCTACCTAATCATATTGTATAGTTATGCATAATACTATCTTATGATTGGTACTGACTGTTTGCTAAACGAATACAGAACATGGTGAACGCGAACCAACTTGCTGAGATGGTGGCCACTTTGGTCCAAGCTATGACTGTACAGACGAATGACAATGCACATAGGCGTGCTACTGAGGATGCACGCGAGCTATACCGGCTTCAGAGAGAAGCAGCTCTGGACCAGAACAGGGGATTGAATGATTTCAGAAGACAGAATCCACCCAAGTTCACAGGTGGGACTGACCCGGACGAGGCGGATCTCTGGATCCAAGAGATAGAGAAGATTTTTGAAGTACTACAGACTAGTGAAGGGGCTAAGGTGGGCCTGGCAACTTATCTACTACTGGGCGATGCTGAGTACTGGTGGAGGGGCGCCAGAGGGATGATGGAGGCAAACCATGTGGAGGTGAACTGGAATTCTTTTCGTGTCGCCTTTCTGGAGAAGTATTTTCCTGATAGTGCTCGTGACGAGCGTGAGTCGCAGTTTCTGACTCTTCGTCAAGGGAGCATGACTATTCCGGAATATGCTGCTAAGTTGGAATCTTTGGCCAAACACTTCCGATTTTTCCGTGATCAGGTTGATGAACCCTATATGTGCAAGCGCTTTGTGAGGGGACTGAGAGCTGACATTGAGGACTCAGTGAGACCGTTGGGGATTATGAGGTTTCAAGCTTTGGTTGAGAAGGCCACCGAGGTGGAGCTGATGAAGAATAGGAGGATGGATCGGGCTGGAACTGGGGGACCAATGAGGTCGAGTCCCCGGAGCTATCAAGGAAAAGGAAAGTTACAGATGAAGAAGCCTTATCAGCGTCCTACGGGGGAAGGGTTTACCCCAGGACCGTACAGGCCTACGATTGCTGCTGCGGGAGAAGCAGGAAGCCAAGCTGGAAGCCGTGAGATAACATGTTTCAAATGCGGGGAGGTTGGGCACTACTCCACGAAATGCCCGAAGGGGAAACCGAGGTGTTTCAAGTGTGATCTACCAGGACATCTGGCCAACAACTGCAAGACACCCAAGGTTGAGTCATTTGTTAACACCGTAAGGGGAAAGCGCCCTACTGCCAAAGGAAGGGTTTATATCATGGACAGTGAAGAAGCTGAGGGGTTAACCAGAGGAGAGCGCAAGAACGATGGTAACCTTCTAACTATTCTTTCTCATTATAGTATAGTCTACTCTTCGTTACCCCCGTAGCGTGTGCAACCCGCCTGAACTTGTTTTTACCGCTAAGCTTTGACCTTATAGATATTACACCTACTAAGAATTCATTTGACTGCTGCTCGTGTTTTAACTATAGAAGTTACACGAGGTTTAGAATAACACACTAAGTCTAGAAAGTAGTCTTCCACCGATGCGATTATGAGGAAGCTAGTAGCTGAAGAACGAATCTTAGGGAGATTCCTTATAGGTAGTATACGTGTCATGTTGAGGGTGTGTAGTTCCGTAGCGGGATCATTAAAGGATTTAGTATTAGGATATTTGTGACTACTGGAGGATAGGGATTCATTGACTGTTCCAGTGGGTTTTTCTAAATTTCCACCTTCGATGTATTAGGCCTGATCAACCTAATATTGAGGGGGTGATATTTGGAATCACAGCTGGTAATGGACCTTGATAGAAGGATGTGTAAGATGAATTTGAATTGATTGAGGATTAGTCGGATTTGGGAGGAAAGTTCGTGTTAAGCATTTGATTGTAAAAGATTAAGATTTAAATCTTTGGAAGTCGATGAGTGTCGTATAGACATTGATTGGTTAGTTCGTACGATTACTCCAAGTAGAGGTAGACTAAGTCAAGAGATTTAATGCTGGAAAAGTATTAAGTAGTTTCTCGGAAGTTATGAAGTCATAGGTTATGTGATTGCTGAGGGGAGTTATTAGAGACTAAATAAGTTGGATTTAATCAGGTTTTAGATGATAGCTTGATGGTAGCAAGAGTGAGAAGAATTAACTCTGAACTAGTTTGTTATAGTCGAGTTCGAGGAATAAGTTTTGCTAAGCGTTTGATTAATATGTGGAGACATTATAGTCTTAAGAGATGAATTTTCACTTGAAAAGTGTTGAATTAATGATTAAGTTGGAGAAAGAAAGTTTTAGCATAAGTTGAATACTTGAGGTTGTTGATATGAATTCCAAAGAAATATGCTAAGATTACTACGTGAAATTTACTAAGTTGGATTGAAATCTTAGGGTTAAGATTGATCTTGAGAGTCGAGAATCGCGTACGAGTAGGAGATCTTATGGTTGTAGGTGTGACAATAGGAGTTGAATCTTAGAAGATTGAAGACCTGAAGGTGAGTTTCGGGTTAAGACCATTGAGGTGTAGTATAAGAGAGATCCTGAAGTAAAGGAATTCTGGGTGGTGTGGAGTGTTAAGGTCGGTGATCGATTGATGTTGATTATGAGGTTGCGGACATAATGACATGTGATAAGATTTGAATGATGTTAGCATAATAAGTTATGATTATGGATATCAGGATCAGGTGGTGAGTGTGGAAGCATGACGACACTTATCAGGTCGTTTGGGTAAATGAAGGAGTTATAGTTTTAAGAAACGGATATTCATTTAAGAAGTATTGAAGAATTAAAGGTCATTAGAGGACCAAACTTGGTGAAGGTTTAGGTTTTAAATCTATGAATGTCTGTCTAAGGTGTGTAGGACTTGAAGTTTGTCAGAATTTGATTGAGAAATTAAGAAGTTGATTGACGAGATGGTGATTGAGTCACAAAAAGGAAGGTGTTAGTATTAAGACGAATATCTGAGGTTGTTATATTTTGACGAGTTTCGTAGAGTTTAAGAGTCAATGGCTAGTTAAGTCCCTTGAGGTATAGTTATGATTTAATCTTCTAGAGGATAAGTCTCGATTTGTGCGAAGTGTTAGGGATTTCAGTAAGTGTAAATAGGTTTGAGTGAGGGAAGTTCTAAGGAAGAAGACGATAATAATGGATTGTTAGATATTAAGAAGAGGATTATCTTATAAGTTGTTGATAACTTGATGTTGAAGGGGATAAGATTAGTGAAGGACAAGAAATAAGGACATAAGTCGATTTTTAATTCGAAGGGTGACTAAGTAGGAGATTGATTTCATTGTGCGAGTGATGATAGTTACGAAGTTAGAGGTGTTTTAATGGACTAGCGGTTTCCAAGGGGGAGGATTCGTCTAGGAGTCATCGAACGGACAAGTGGAGTTTTGGACTGTAGATGAAGATCACGAGGACGAGTTGAGTATTTACCTTAAGATGACAGAGAGGCACCGAGTTTAAGAAGAATTTCGGACGACCGAAAGTAAAGAAGTAAGTGGCTAAGATGGTGCGACTGCACGGAATGCCAACCGATATCATTTCAAGCAGAGATCTGACGCATGTAATCGAGTCAGACGACATGAGGTTGAATGATGTTTTGTCTTTTGAGACGCCGATAGTTAGCAGTGGGGATAGAAGAGTGAAACAGTTAAGGGGAAAGCAGATTGCTTAAGTAAAGATTATGAGGAACAATGACACAGGCACTACTACATGAGAATTGGACGATAAGATCGAGGAACTGTATTCCGGACTTTCTCAGAACTCTGAGTTTCGAGGACGAAACTTTCTTTTTGGAGGGGAGTATTGTAAGACCTGGATTTTCAGAACAAGTTAAGTTTCCGACTCACACGTAGAATCAGTGTAAGCGTGACAGGAGTTTGACATTTGAGAAAGATTAATGAAGAAGAAAGTTCAGGAATTTCTTGAGGAATGTTGCGTAGTTGTTTTCGGAGTTAGTGCGAGTCGTCTGCACACTTGCCTTAGGGCGAGCGTGTCCAGAATAGGCTATTTCGCTCTTAAAGCAACGTTTTGAGTGAGATTTCGAACTCAGGGAAAATTTAAAGATTCTCTTTATTTTTCCATCGACCAGCGTTTCATTTCGGAACTCTGGACTGTACGCACGATAGGTTTCACTTTTCGGATGTCCGCCGACGCTAATTTCTTTGCTTCGAAACCCTATTTTCGAGCAATGGATGAAGACTTTTTCTATTCGGGACTTCTAACAAAGATTCCGTCCGCGTTGTCAGACTTGTTTCGACATTTCCAATCTTTCTTCTGTTGGAAGTTTTGTCGTCTGAGCATCACAGCAAAAAGTAGTTTTTCGGGGCAGATTAACCGACACCGCTTTTGAGTTTTTCGATATCGTATTTCCCATATCATAGATATTTGTTTTGAGTTCTGGATTTCTGACGCCAGAATCTCTCTTAGAATTCCTTGGTGAACGTGCTGCAAAAATCGGAATCGCGAAATTTTCATTTTCCCGCGATTTCACCCGCCTATAAATAGGCGAAAAAGCAAAAATATCTCCACAAACACCACACAAGGCCGCGAGTTTGGGGGAGCTTGGGGGAGGAGAGATTTTCGCGAAAACTTGACCAATCTCCGTGCAGTTCGTCCCTACTTCTAGGTATCGAGGTAACTAACACGATTCCTACCTCTGATTACTGTTTCTGCTGAGTTTCTGTAGTCGTTTCTGTGCTCTAAGTTTTGAGCTTTTTCTAAAATTGTCCGTTTTCTTCGATTTCTTGCTTGGGTTATGTTCTCTAGGTTTCCATGAGCCTAAAACCTCTGTCAGTAAACACTGATTGTGATCCAGTTGTCCAGGATCTGAAAAACTGTTTCAAAACCCTTTTTGCTCACATTTCGAAACTTTATTGTCGAAAAGACTTAATCTGACTTCGTGCCTTTAGGATTTGTTGTCACGGAAGTCATGAGGATCGTTGCTGTCAAATTTGTTTTCAGAACTGATAACTTTGAAGTTTTGAGCCTTTATTTTGGACCAAAATGCCCCTGCGTAGTCGTATTTCGGCCCGATTGTCCGAAAATTGTTCTGACAGTTTCTTTGCCTTAGTTTTACCCTAAAACTACCTTGTGAATTGATTTGATCAAAGAAAAAGAGCCGAAGCCCTTTTTCCTTTGAGGCCGTGGACTATTTCCTTTAGGGGGGAGTTTTTCGGTTTCGAAAACTTGTCTTTTCGTACCTGATTGTCCTATTCTGAAGCTTTAATGCTTTGTCTATCGTTTATGTATTGTATTGCGATCGAACTAATCGATATTGTTTGGATTCTGCTTTGTTTTCTCCGAGGTTCAGTTGAAGGAACTTTGGAAGGTTCAGAGCACTTGAGTGAAGGAGCTTGTGATTTCGAAGCTAGATCAGCTCGAGGTTAGGGCAACTTACATATATTAACTATGATTGCATGACAGGCGTCGATAAATTCGACTTATGCTTTGTCTGATGTTGTTTATGATGTTGAGTTGATGTTATGATGCTTTTCCATAACTTGTGATGTTGTGCTTCTGTTGGATTGAGCGTTTTGACGCAACTTCGGAGTGGAGGTTCATTGATCTGGTGATCTTTGATATCTCGGGTTGGATGAACAACCCTAGGCAAGTTCAAATGTGGGGTTTGAGACTTAGCCATTTGTTGGGATTCGTTGGAATTCCTAGACTTTCCCCGGGAAATGTATTTTGGGTGGTTGACTTTTGGAAACTTAGAATGATAGAGCTTTCGGAAAATAAAGACTTGGGAAACTTAGACTTTGAGAAATAAACTCATAACTTGGCTAATTCGAATTGAAACAATTTTTATTAACGTTTAAGCATAGGAGAACTGAAGGGGAAAAATATTTACGAAAAGCGGGGAAAAGTCGACTTATGTTGTGGGTTTGGAGAGTTTGGAATTGGGGAAAGCCACTGAGGTGAGCTATGGTGATGATTGAAAGTCACCGAGTACTCTAGTACTCCTGGTAGTGTTGTTCGAGTCGTGTTGTATTGACCGGCACAGACTCTGAGTTTTGCTTGTGAGTTTTGTGGTGGGAGTTGTGTTGTATTGACCGACACTAACTCCGAGTCGTGTTGTATTGACCGACACTGACTCTGGTTTTGATAATCATATTGCACACGTGCATATACGCGATGAAGTGCCAAGCAGAGTACTTCGGTATAACAGGAAGTAACGATCAGCCATGCAGAGTTGAATCGGTCCTGACTATATCTGGCACAACAGGAGGTAACGATCATCCATGTAGAGTTGCATCGTGCCTGTTGATGTTCGGCATAGCAAGCAGAAATGGTCAAACCATGTAGAGTTTGTACCGTCTTGACTATAGCCAAAGGTGATAAGCGACGCCCGAGCAGAAATGGTTAAACACGAGGCCAGTGTTACGACCGTCTCGAGGTGCCCAGCCTATAAGTGGCAATACCGTTGGTTTGTCCCGTCGCCAAGCAGAGTGACGTCGTTGATTTGTCCCGTCGCCAAGCAGAGTGACGTCGTTGACTTGTTCCGTCGCCAAGCAGAGTGACGTTGTTGATTTGTTCCGTCGCCAAGCAGAGTGACGTTATTCGGGTTTGTGTCAGCATATTCTGCAGTGACACAATGCATCTTATTATGATTTGATGTTGATTAACATTGTTACGTGTTTTGGTGATTGAATTGTGTAAGAGATTCGATAACATGCTATGTATATACCTTAGGGTAGGCAATACATAACTGATATGTATGTATATACAACATATATATATACCCCCCTTTATCGCATGTTGATTGTATATCTATTGTACTCTGTAAGTTGACCCTAGCGCCTTGGCTTTGTTTGTATGTTTGTGTTTGGGCGGTCGGCCTGCTGCCAGGCGTCTGTCAGCCGGTTCGTGATAATTCGTTGTGCGGGAAAGACCCGGAGCGAAATGACTAAGACTAAAGCTTTCGACGAAGACCCGGACTTCATGCCTGATCGAGGGAGGGTCGATGATAGTAGTGTGGGTTATGGGTGGTTAGAGTCTTTTGGAGTTGGTTGTTACTGTAATAGCTCTGATTCGTTTTGCTTTTGGGACAGGGTAGGTTCCCGACGCATGGCTTTTGTGTGGTTCTCTTACTGAGGGATCACAGTGAGTCAGTCGGACCATAGGGGTCTTTGCTTAGGCCATTTTGAGGCCGACTTTCTCCTAGTGGGTTGTAATTATACTCTTTCTCACTCACACTTCTGGTTTTGTACATATTTGCCTATGGGCACACTACTTTGGAGTCACTGCAAGTGTGCGTGACGTGGAAGTGCAGCTGAGGCTGTACATGTTTATATTTGATGTATATTGGTAAGTTTAGTGGTTGGGTTATGACTTTATTTCCTTTTCGCTTTATTTAAGAAGGAATCAATCGAAAAAAATTACCTGTTTTTCCGCAAAAGTTTATTTTTGGTTACTAAAGTGACACCTGGAAGTCGGGGTGTTACAAATAGAGAGCGAGAGAGAAATCGAGGGTAAGCGGTTTTGAGAATACAAGAGAGAAAGAGAGTAAAAACCGAAAGTGTAGGAGATCGTGTGTGTATAGTGGGTTTTATCAAATAACCGTTGTTGATTCAAAAAGCATTTTAAGATCAACGGTTAAAAATTAAAGACATGATAGTAACAGTAAATACACATATCACACGCAGGAGAGAAGCACATCTACACGAATCATGATAGACTGTCACACGGGCACAAGGAACTATGCATCAGAGATACTGACACACGTGTTACTGTCTCAGCTTCAGAGTCAGCACCAATGGGTACTTACACTCTGATGGAGTTACCTTCTGGACTAGACATCTTCTGATCAAGAAGTATCATAGTCAGATGTTCTGATCCATCTTCACTATGGACAAAAGTCCATATTCAGATTTTTCAGAATAAAATTAAATCTATCCTCTATTAAGGGCTTTGTAAAGATATCTGCCCATTGATGGTCAGTATCAACAAACTTCAGAAGAAGTACGCCCTTCTGTACATAATCTCTAATAAAGTGATACTTTACCTCAATATGCTTTGCCCTTGAATGTAGGATAGGATTCTTACTCAATGAGATTGCAGCAGTGTTATCACAATAGATTGGGATATTGCTCTCAAGGATCTGATAATCCTCCAGCTGATGTTTCATCCAGAGCATCTGAGTGCTGCATATTGCTGCTTGTAAGATCAAGTTTTGATCTAGTAGTACAACTCTATGTTTTGATGATTACAAGTTAACCTTTTGATATGAACAATTGTGGTACTCTAACGTGTTTTTCTGAGTGTGCTGTTTACAGGCTCTGACCCTGACTCAATTTCACACAAATCAGAAGCACTGTGTATAAAGGGTAACCCAAGTAACGCTTTCGCATTCACCATGTTCAGTATGAACAGTGGAAAAGCTTCAGAAGATCTGAAGCTATACAAACTCTGATGAGGACTCAGTCGCTAGAAGCTCTGATGATCCAGAAGTTCTGACAACCAAGAAACACTGAAGGTTCAGATGTTCCGATGGTGTAGAAGACTCTGAAGATCCAGAAGCTGAATAGTGGAAACTCTGAAGTCCAGAAGCAAGAAACTCTGAAGGCCATGTTCTTCCCTCTGAGTTCAGAATCAGAAGATACAATGGTCAGAGGATCTGTGCTGTCCCTCTGACTCTGATCAACCGGCTTCACAAGTTCCTATACGAAGCATTCCTCTGATCAGAAGTCTCCTAGGTTAAAAGGTCAAGTCGCTATCCAAGTACAAAAGCAGTGTACCTTCCTGACGACCTACCTAACGTTCTCAGCCACAGCAGAAGCTGGATTTTCCAGAACTGCCCTCCAACGGTAGCATTTCCCATGCAACGCTCAACCCTAATCCTTGGAGTATATATAGAGGCTGAAGATTGAAAGAAGCGGCTAGAGAAAAGAAGAAACTAAGAAGCAACACACGCGCAAGACATTCAAAATATTCTAAGCTTTCTTTCATCTTGTAATTTATTTAGTTTACACTCAGCTTATTCAGAAGCAAACCCTTGTAAACACCAACCTCAAACAGTTGTTTGATTTTCCTTTAGGAGATCAAGGTTGATCGGATCCTAGAGAAGACTAAGAGAGTGAATCTTAGTGTGAGCTAAGTCAGTGTAATTGTTAGTCACTTGTAGGTTTCAAGTGCAGTTGTAACTCTTACCTGATTAGTGGATTGCCTTCATTCTAAGAAGGAAGAAATCACCTTAACGGGTGGACTGGAGTAGCTTGAGTGATTTATCAAGTGAACCAGGATAAAATCCTTGTGTGCTTTTCTATCTCTATCTTTTGCACTTAGTTCTCGAAAAGATTTGTTAAAATCTTTAAGGTAGTAGTTTTGTACTGAAAACGTTATTCAAACCCCCCCTTTCTACCGTTTTTCATACCTTCAATTGGTATCAGAGCGCAAGTTCTGATTACCACACCTAACAGTGTTCAGTGATCCGGGCCGGTGTGAAAAACAATGGCTGCCACCACCAGTGAAACTCAAAGAGATGGTTACAACGCAAAGCCTCCTATGTTCGACGGTCAAAGGTTCGAATATTGGAAAGATAGACTGGAAAGTTTCTTTCTGGGTTTCGATGCAGATCTCTGGGATATTATTGTGGATGGCTACGAGCGTCCAGTTGATGCAGATGGCAAGAAGATCCCAAGGTCAGAGATGACTGCAGATCAAAAGAAGCTGTACTCACAACATCACAAAGCAAGAGCAATTCTTCTAAGTGCTATCTCCTATGAGGAGTACCAGAAGATTACAGATCGTGAGTTTGCTAAAGGCATTTTTGATTCTCTGAAGATGTCTCATGAAGGAAACAAGAAAGTCAAAGAATCAAAGGCATTGTCTTTGATCCAAAAGTATGAATCCTTCATCATGGAGCCAAATGAGTCCATTGAGGAAATGTTCTCCAGATTTCAACTGCTTGTAGCTGGCATACGTCCTCTCAACAAGAGCTACACAACAAAAGATCACGTCATAAGGGTCATCAGGTGTCTTCCTGAAAGTTGGATGCCTTTGGTGACTTCAATAGAGCTCACGAGAGATGTTGAGAATATGAGTTTAGAAGAACTCATCAGCATTTTGAAATGCCATGAGCTGAAGCGCTCAGAGATGCAAGATCTGAGGAAAAAGTCCATAGCCTTGAAATCCAAATCTGAAAAGGCTAAGGTTGAGAAGTCAAAGGCTCTTCAAGCTGAAGAAGAAGAATCTGAAGAAGCATCAGAAGATTCTGATGAAGATGAGCTGACTCTGATCTCCAAGAGACTCAACCGCATCTGGAAGCACAGGCAGAGCAAGTTCAAAGGCTCTGGAAAGGCAAGAGGAAAGTCTGAATCCTCAGGTCAGAAGAAGTCATCAATCAAGGAAGTCACTTGCTTTGAGTGCAAAGAATCAGGGCACTACAAAAGTGACTGTCCAAAATTGAAGAAGGACAAGAAGCCAAAGAAGCACTTCAAGACCAAGAAGAGTCTGATGGTGACATTCGATGAATCAGAGTCAGAGGATGTTGACTCTGATGGTGAAGTCCAAGGACTCATGGCTATTGTCAAAGACAAAGGAACAGAGTCAAAGGAAGCTGTTGACTCTGACTCAGAATCAGAAGGAGATCCAGACTCTGACGATGAAAATGAGGTATTTGCTTCCTTCTCTACCTCTGAACTGAAACATGCCTTGTCTGATATCATGGATAAGTATAACTCCTTGTTGTCTAAGCATAAGAAGCTGAAAAAGAACTTATCTGCTGTTTCTAAAACTCCTTCTGAACATGAGAAAATCATATCTGATTTGAAAAATGATAACCATGCTTTAGTTAATTCTAACTCTGTGCTTAAGAATCAAATTGCAAAGTTAGAAGAAGTTATTGCCTGCGATGCCTCTGATAGTAAGCATGAATCTAAGTATGAAAAATCTTTTCAAAGATTCCTGGCTAAAAGCGTAGATAGAAGCCTAATGGCTTCAATGATCTATGGTGTAAGCAGAAATGGAATGCATGGCATTGGCTATTCTAAACCAATTAGAAATGAGCCTTCTGTGTCTAAAGCTAAATCCTTGTATGAATGCTTTGTTCCCTCTGGTACCATATTGCCTGATCCTGTACCTGCTGAAGTTGCTAAAAACCCTCTTAAAAAGGGATCTTTCTCTATGACTAAATATCATGCAAATATTCCTTTAAAATATCATGTTGAGACACCCAAGGTGATCAGAACCTTTGGGGTAACTAACAAAAGAGGACCCAGAAAGTGGGTACCTAAGGACAAGATTATCTATGTTGCAGATATCCTTGATAGCTCCACTGAAACACCAATCATGGTATCTGGACAGTGGATGCTCGCGTCACATGACGGGAGAAAAGCGTATGTTCCGAGAGCTGAAACTTAAGCCTGGAGGCGAAGTTGGCTTCGGTGGAAATGAAAAGGGTAAAATTATTGGTACTGGTACTATTTGTGTAGATAGTAGTCCATGCATTGATAATGTTTTATTGGTAGACGGCTTAACACATAACTTATTGTCTATAAGTCAATTAGCTGACAAGGGTTATGATGTTATATTCAATCAAAAGTCCTGCCGGGCTGTAAGTCAGATCGATGGCTCTGTTCTGTTTAACAGCAAGAGGAAGAACAACATTTATAAGATCAGATTATCTGAGTTGGAGGCTCAGAATGTGAAGTGCCTTCTGTCTGTTAATGAAGAGCAGTGGGTATGGCATAGACGGTTAGGGCATGCCAGTATGAGAAAGATTTCTCAGCTGAGCAAGCTAAACCTTGTCAGGGGCTTACCCAATCTGAAGTTCGCTTCAGACGCTCTTTGTGAAGCATGTCAGAAAGGCAAATTCACAAAAGTCCCTTTCAAGGCAAAGAATGTTGTCTCAACCTCAAGGCCGTTAGAACTTCTGCATATCGACCTGTTTGGACCAGTGAAAACTGAGTCTATAGGTGGCAAGAGATATGGGATGGTTATCGTTGATGACTATAGCCGCTGGACATGGGTAAAGTTTCTAACCCGCAAGGATGAGTCTCATGCTGTGTTCTCTACCTTCATTGCTCAAGTGCAAAACGAGAAGGCTTGTAGAATTGTGCGTGTCAGAAGTGACCATGGTGGAGAGTTTGAGAATGACAAGTTTGAGAGTCTGTTTGATTCCTATGGAATTGCACATGATTTCTCTTGTCCCAGAACTCCTCAACAAAATGGTGTTGTTGAGAGGAAGAACAGAACTCTTCAGGAGATGGCTAGAACCATGCTCCAAGAAACTGGCATGGCTAAGCACTTTTGGGCAGAGGCAGTAAATACAGCATGTTACATTCAGAACAGAATCTCTGTGAGACCAATTCTGAATAAGACTCCTTATGAATTGTGGAAGAACATAAAACCCAACATTTCTTATTTTCATCCTTTTGGCTGTGTTTGTTATGTTCTCAATACTAAGGATAGATTGCATAAATTTGATGCTAAATCTTCTAAGTGTCTATTACTTGGTTATTCTGATAGATCTAAAGGTTTTAGATTTTATAATACTGATGCTAAGACTATTGAAGAATCTATTCATGTTAGATTTGATGATAAGCTTGACTCTGACCAGTCAAAGCTAGTTGAAAAGTTTGCAGATTTAAGCATTAATGTTTCTGACAAAGGCAAAGCTCCAGAGGAAGTTGAGCCAGAGGAAGATGAACCAGAGGAAGAAGCTGGTCCCTCTAACTCACAAACTCTGAAGAAGAGCAGAATCACTGCAGCTCATCCTAAGGAATTGATTCTGGGCAACAAAGATGAACCAGTCAGAACCAGATCCGCCTTCAGACCCTCTGAAGAGACCTTGCTGAGTCTGAAAGGATTGGTGTCCTTAATTGAACCCAAGTCCATAGATGAAGCTCTTCAGGACAAGGATTGGATTCTGGCCATGGAAGAAGAATTGAATCAATTTTCCAAGAACGATGTTTGGAGCTTAGTGAAGAAGCCTGAGAATGTCCATGTTATTGGAACGAAATGGGTATTCAGAAACAAGCTAAATGAGAAAGGAGATGTAGTCAGAAACAAGGCAAGGCTAGTTGCTCAAGGCTACAGCCAGCAGGAAGGAATAGACTACACTGAAACATTTGCTCCAGTAGCAAGACTGGAGGCAATCAGACTATTGATTTCTTTCTCAGTAAATCACAACATAGTTCTACATCAGATGGACGTAAAGAGTGCCTTCCTAAATGGTTATATCTCAGAGGAAGTCTATGTTCATCAACCCCCAGGTTTTGAAGATGAAAAGAAACCAGACCATGTGTTCAAATTGAAGAAATCACTCTACGGTCTGAAGCAAGCTCCCAGAGCATGGTATGAGAGACTTAGCTCATTCCTTCTGGAGAATGAGTTTGTAAGGGGTAAAGTAGATACAACTCTCTTTTGCAAGACTTATAAAGATGATATCTTAATTGTGCAAATTTATGTTGATGATATTATATTTGGTTCTGCTAATCAATCTCTATGCAAAGAATTTTCTGAGATGATGCAGGCTGAATTTGAGATGAGTATGATGGGAGAATTAAAGTACTTTCTGGGAATACAAGTTGATCAAACACCAGAAGGAACATATATCCATCAGAGCAAGTACACTAAAGAACTTCTGAAGAAGTTCAATATGCTGGAATCTACAGTGGCCAAGACTCCAATGCATCCAACATGCATTCTGGAAAAAGAAGATATAAGTGGTAAAGTATGTCAGAAGCTCTATCGTGGCATGATAGGTTCACTTCTGTACTTAACTGCATCTAGGCCAGACATATTATTTAGTGTTCATTTATGTGCTCGTTTCCAATCAGATCCAAGGGAAACCCACTTAACTGCTGTTAAGAGGATCCTAAGGTATCTGAAAGGCACCACTAACCTTGGCTTGATGTATAAGAAAACATCAGAGTATAAGCTTTCAGGTTATTGTGATGCTGATTATGCTGGAGATAGAACAGAGAGAAAAAGTACTTCTGGAAATTGTCAATTTCTGGGAAGCAATCTAGTCTCATGGGCAAGCAAGAGGCAATCAACCATTGCACTATCAACTGCAGAGGCAGAATATATCTCAGCAGCAATATGCAGCACTCAGATGCTCTGGATGAAACATCAGCTGGAGGATTATCAGATCCTTGAGAGCAATATCCCAATCTATTGTGATAACACTGCTGCAATTTCGTTGAGCAAGAATCCTATCTTGCATTCAAGGGCAAAGCACATTGAGGTAAAGTATCACTTCATTAGAGATTATGTGCAGAAGGGCGTACTTCTTCTGAAGTTTGTTGATACTGACCATCAATGGGCAGATATCTTTACAAAGCCCTTAGCTGAAGATAGATTTAATTTTATTCTGAAAAATCTAAACATGGACTTTTGTCCAGAGTGAAGATAGATCAGAACCTCTGACTATGATACTTCTTGATCAGAAGATGTCTAGTCCAGAAGGTAACTCAATCAGAGTGTGTGTGCCCACTGGTACTGACTCTGAAGCTGAGACAACAACACGTGCGTCAGAATTTCTGATGCATAGTTCCTTGCGCCCGTGTGACAGTCTGTTGTGATTGCGTGTAGATATGCTTATCTTCTGTGTGTGATTGTGTATTTTACTGTAACTGTCTATCTTTAATTTTCAACCGTTGATCTTAAAGTGCTTTTTGAATCAACAACGGTTATTTGATAAAACCCACTACTCACACACGTTCTCTCACACTTCCGGCTTCCACTCTCGCTATCTCTGTTTTTCAAAACCGCCTTTCTCTCGAATTCTCTCTCGCTCTCTCTTCATCCTTCAAACCTCATCTTCTACCTCAAACCTTCAACCTCTTCAAGATGGTGAGACAAACCAGAAGAGATGCACCTCAGTTCCCTCACATGGTAGTCGGTTTGGCAACGGGTCAACGGGGTCCTGAGAACCCAGCACAAGAACAAGCTCAAGCTCAAGAGGAGATTGTTCCTATTGCAGAACGGGGCTGTGCCGTTCACTGTGTATTTCCTCCTGAGGAACTCCAAGTCCTGGCAGAATGGAGATTCAACCTCGACAACTTGGCTGCAAATGGGTTTGATCTCCGTCCTGAAGTCCAAGCTCAAGGTTGGGGAAACTACTTCAATCGACTTCGAGGACCGGTGTTTGAGAAGCTAGTAAAGGAATTCTGGAAGCACGCTGATTGTGATGACACTCAGGTGGTTTCTTACATACTGGGTAGGAAGATCATCATCACGGAGAAGTCCTTCGTGAATCTGCTAGGTGCAGAAACTGCTCATGGGTATCGGTTCTCACTGACGGAATCGAAGCTGAAACCCAGAACCAAGGACATCGTCAACAAGGCCCTGTACACCACCTTCAAACCGGGCAAGACGAGCTACAAAGTGATGGATCTTCACCCCAAACTGAGAATCTGGCACAAGATCTTGCTCCACTGCATCAATCAACGACCAAAGGGCAGTTCTCCAGACTACATCAACTTCAATCAGAAGGCGATGCTGTTCTTCATTCAAGACAAGGAGAAGATCTGCCTTCCCTACTTCCTGTTCTCCTATTTGAAGGAATGCATCCGGAAGTCTCGCACCACCTCCTCCATCAAGTCTGCAATCAAATATATCCCTTTTGGGAGGCTGATCTCAGACTTTCTCATTGAAAGCAACTTGGTGCAAGATTTGATCGAGACTGGTTGCACAGAGGACCTGAGCACAATCGTCAGCGATGTCTTCACTGCCAACTCTCTGAAGAAGATGGGCTTAGTCCAGAAGAAGATTGCTCCTGCTCATGAGGACACATCTTCTGAGATCAGAGGAAGAAGAATGCCTCTGAATGACTACCCTCTGTGGACTCAAGCAGATCATCCTGAAGCCATCAGATGCTATGTTGAAGACCTCAGGGCTCAAGGATTCGAGATTGACCTTGATGATTTCGTCAGCAGACTTCCACCAGCTCCAGAGTTTCCTTCTCCTCCCAAGAAGAAAACCAAGAGGAAGATGGTTCTGGACGAATCCTCAGAGGAATCTGATGTCCCTCTGGTCAAGAAGACGAAGAGCAAGCCTGATGATGATGATGGTGATGATAGTGAGGATGGTCCTCCAAAGAAAAAGCAGAAGAAAGTCCGAATTGTGGTGAAGCCTACTCGGGTGGAACCAGCTGCTGCAGAGGTCAGAAGGACTGAAGCTCCTGCCAGAGTGACTCGATCATCAGCACATACAAGTAAGCCTGCACTTACCTCTGATGATGATTTGAATTTATTTGATGCACTCCCAATTTCTGCCTTACTCCAACAATCTTCAAATCCCCTCACTCCTATTCCTGAATCCCAGCCAGCCGGACAAACCACCACTCCACCACATTCCCCAAGATCTTCTTTCTTTCAACCTTCTCCTACTGAAGCACCACTCTGGAATTTGCTTCAGAACCAACCATCTAGGTCAGAAGATCCAACCTCTCTCCTCACCATTCCATACGACCCATTACTTTCTGAACCCATCATCCAAACCAACCAGAACCCAAACCAACAGAATCACAACCCAGAACGTCTGATCACTCTGCTCCCAGAGCATCAGCACGTCCTGCTGTCAGACCCACGGATACAGACTCTTCATCAGCCTTCACACCTGTATCCTTCCCCATCAATGTCTTTGACTCTCCTCCCTCCAATACCTCTGAATCACTTAGAAAATTCATGGAGGTTAGGAAAGAGAAGGTATCTGCCTTGGAAGAACATTACCTTACCTGTCCAAGCCCTAGGCAATATCCTGGCCCTAGACCTGAACGTCTAGTTGACCCAGATGAACCTATCTTGGCCAATCCTATCCAAGAGGCAGACCCCCTAGTTCAACAGGCTCACCCTGTCCCTGACCAACAAGAGCCAATTCAACCAGACCCTGAACCTGAACAATCAGTATCTAACCAATCCTCGGTTAGATCACCTCACCCTCTGGTTGAAACTTCAGACCCTCACCGTGGAACCTCTGAACCCAATGCTCCCATAATTAACATTGGTTCTCCACAAGGTGCCTCTGAAGCTCATAGCAGCAATCACCCAGCCTCTCCTGCACCCAACCTCTCCATCATTCCCTACACTCACCTTCAATCCACATCTCTCTCTGAGTGCATCAATATTTTCAATCATGAAGCCTCCTTGAGGCTCCGCAATGTGCACGGTCAGACTGACCTCAGTGAGAATGCTGAATATGTGGCTGATGAGTGGAACGAGTTGAGCACTTGGCTGGTGGCTCAGTTTCCCGTTATGCTGCAGCTCCTGCATGCAGAGGGCAGTCAGAGCATTGAGGCTGCAAAGCAAAGATTTGCTAGGAGGGTGGCTCTTCACGAACTTGAACAGAGAACCAAGCTTCTTGAAGCCATTGAAGAAGCCAAGAGACAGAAAGAACAAGAAGAAGAAGCTGCCCGTCAAGCAGCAGCTCAGACTGAACAAGCCAGACTTGAGGCAGAACGTCTTGAAGCTGAAGCTGAGGCAGAGCGACTTGCACCAGTTCCATTTACTCCTGCTGCTTCTGCTTCCATTCCAGAACCTCAAGCTGCTCAGAACGTTCCTTCCAGCTCTATTCCGACAAGCTCATCCAGACTCGACATCATGGAACAACGTCTTGACACTCATGAATCCATGCTGATTGAGATGAAGCACATGATGATGGAACTTCTGCGCCGTACTGACAAACCTTAGTTTTTTAGGATCTCTTCTTTTTCTTCCTTTTCTTTTTTATTTAACGTTGTTTTATTTAAACTCTGTTTATTTACTTATTTTAATTTGTTCATTTGTGATTCTATATGCAT